>NW_026558961.1:0-98317 GCF_026930045.1 Uloborus diversus
AAACGCGCTCCAACTCTACCTGAATGTTAATCAAATTACATAAAGTGAAACTTGAACCCTAATTTACAAATGCATACGTGCATATGCAATTAACTAATTTTGCTTCCTTTGAAGTTAGTGCCGAGCAATGCATAAAGTAGAATTTTGCAAACGAGTGCATATTAGAGCGACTTTAGCTTCATTGTAGAATTAAATGAGGATTCTCTTTTTTAACTTTAAAGAAGGATTAAAATAAATATCTTCTTCACAAAGAGCCAAAAATGAGTCAACTCATAGACAGTCATCGTGTGATAATAAACACTGTCCCTTCTGGTAGTCAATGAGAAATGAAAAAAAAAAATGGGGATAGAAGTAATAGATTGAGCAAACCATTTTATAAGTCAATAACTACTGATTCAATACATCGCTCGTTTGGAAGAATACCACAATACAAAATTTTTCATTTCTCTTTTTTTTTTCGCTTAAAGGGCTTCAAATAACGTTATTTTCTGTGAAAAATAATAACAGATTTTTTGTTCTAATATTAACCACTGGAGAGCGCAGCGAATTTACTTTTCTTACAACCTGAAGACTTCAAACACTTCTCCTGTAACATTTCAGTTCTTCGTATTGTGGTACTTTTCTTCTAAATGAGCGACAAATTTATCGCCTCAATGTTAACATGCAACAACAAAAAGAACAATTTTTTTTTCTTTTACATTCTTCACAAGTTCAAAAACTGCTCATGTATATTTTTTTAATTTTTACTGCATGATTTAAATATTTTTGATGCATACTTGCATACATATTTTTTTAGTAGATATAATCCGTTCTCTAAATATCATACAGGTGATTAAAAATGTCGAGCCCTCAATGTCTCGATTTTAAAAAAAGATAAAGAATCAGGGGTGCCTACGGGGGGGGGGGATTAGGGCGCAAGTTGGAGGTGCCATCAAAACTTTTGGAAGTATTTTTTTTAACTGTTTGATTTTATTGTTTTAAATTTATTTATTGGTTTATTTATAATTTAAATTATTTATTTCGTTTTATTTTATTCTGTTTATATTTCATTTCATTTATTTATTTAGTGTGTGTGTGTGTGTGTGTGTGTGTGTCATTGGCGTTGCACAGAACTTCTTTATCTTTACTAATAATGAAGCTGAAAGCCTGTCAGGATCTCTGAGACGCGCATAGCGCCTAGACCGTTCGGCCGATTTTCATGAAATTTGGCACAAAGTTAATTTGTAGCATGGGGGTGTGCACCTCGAAGCAATTTTTCGGAAATTCGATGTGGTTCTTTTTCTATTCCAATTTTAAGAACAAAATTCTCATTAGATGGACGAGAAAAAAACGAAATTATCATTACGTGAAACCGTAACCAAGCCAATTGGCGAGAAAATTCACCATACATTATATGTAAATATACAGGCGAACCAAAAAATCTTTTTAATTTTCTATTACGGGCAAAACCTTGCGGGTACCACTAGTTTCAAATAAAAGGATAATAATAATAAAAATTGAAAATAAATATATAAAATATATTTAAAACATCTCTTATATAATTAAAAACTGAGCGTATCTATATATGTCCAAGCTTCTTCTCCCGAATAGACCAAGAGCTGACCCCCCAAAACACGATTTATCTCTTTTATGGCTTGTGGCCGGTTAAAATAATAAAAAAATGCAATTTAAAACTTTGGCTCGAATCCCCCCCACTAATTTTGGGTCACACGGCTGCGTGGGTGGATGAAAGGTCAAAAAAATAAAAAATATCAAAGTGATGAGTTAAATGGCTAAAAACTATATAATAGCATTAAATTAATAAGAAAAAACCCGTAGCTAATTTCCCCCCCAGCTATGTTGGGGCGAACATGGTGCCCCCCAGGGGTAAAGTATCGATCATGAAACTTAAAAAAAAATGATCACTTTCGTGGGGGGGGGAATTTTACAGGGTATTAGTTTCATTATTTTGATTGCCAAAAAAAATCCCCCCCCCAGTAACTATGGGTCAATTTGTCAAAAAAAATTTTTTTTGTTCCTCTTTATTTGGTTCAAGTCGAGTATTGTTCGAACTTACGCATGACTGTTTTAGTTGCAAAAAAAAAAAACCCCAAAGTTTGAACGTTTTTTCATTAAAAAAAACTCGTAGCAATCCCCCCCCCCCACACCTATGGAGGGGGTTGCTACGCGGTGCGCAGTTTTACAACGTGGTGCCCCCCCCCCAGGGGTGAATTGTCGATTGATTAAATTAAAAATAAATGATCACTTTCGTGGAGGAAATTTTACAGAGTATACATTTAATTGCAAAACAAAATATCTCCTCCCCAGCAATTATAAGTCTACTAGCTGCATTGCCAGGCGTTGCACGGTCTACCTCAAAAATGTACGTATATTCGGCGTTCCAAGCATTTTATACAATTATATAAATTTTCTCGCTTTCATTACATTTCTTATTGCTGCTCCACTCTTATTAGTCAAAGCGCAATGTTATATAGCCTATAGCCTTCTCAATAAATGGACTATTCAACATAAAATGAATTTTTCAGTTCGATCCCGTCGTCCCTGTAGACCAAGAGCTGAGCCCCCAAAACACGGTTTATCTGTTTTATGGCGGGTGGCTGGTTAAAATAATAAAAAAATGTGATTAAAAATTTTGGCTCTAATCCCCCCCCCCCTCCGCCCACTATTTTCGGGTCACACGCTGCATGGGTGGATGAAAGGTCAAAATAAAAGAAAAATATTAACATAAGTGAAATGGCTAAAAATTATATAATAACATTAAATTAATTAAAAAAAACCACGTAGCAAATCTCCCCTCCAGCTATGTTGGGGCGAATGTGGGAGGCCCCCCCCCCCCCAGAAGTGAATATCGATTGTTAAAATTAAAAAAAAAAAAATCACTTTCGTGGGGTTGGGGATGGGGAACTTTACAGGGTATTTGTTTCATTATTTTGATTTCCAAAAAATCTCCCCCCCCCCCCCCAGTAAGTATGGGTAAATTTGTCAAAAAAAAAAGTTTTTTGTTTCTCTTTATTTGGTCCGAGTCCAGTACTATTTGAACTTTCCCATGCCCTCTTAAATTGTAAAAAACAATTTCAATTATTTATTCGGTAAAAAAAAAAACACGTAGAAAATCCCCCCCCCCCCAGCTATGCTAGGGCGAACTTGTTGCCCCCCAGGAGTGAATTATCGATTGATTAAATAAAAAAAAAAAAGATTACTTTCGTAGAGAGGAGGGATTTTCTCAGAGTTTACATTTGATTGTAGCAGGAAAAAATACCCCCCCCCCCCAAAAAAAAAAATGTTTTTAATTTAAATTAGAAATTTTGAAATATTTTTCAAAATGAAAGGAAGCAATTCAACGTCCGTACATCTGCTTCTACCACTGTGTGCTCAGCATGAAAAGAATGAAGGGGAAAGTATACGCCTGTGATGATTTCTTCTTGCTGTTTCGAGGGCAGTTTCGTCAGTGATCAACTGTAGCCAACACAGTGAAGTCGTTATAGCTGTTGGTTTTTCTTTTCGGAGCACGCTGTACCGCATCCTTAAACTGAAAACGTAAAAAAATCCTTTTTTCAAAAATATATTTTGATGTTTTTATATTATGAGTGTTTTAAAGGGTAATTTTAAGTGTAGCCAGTGTTTAAGATTCGAAAACACTGAAAACTGAAATTCCGTGATTTAGATTTTTCCGAGTTCTTAACAGAAGCAGATTTATATCATCGAGATTGCAAGAACATTTTTATCAAACTAGATAGACACTATCACAACCAATATGCTGAAGGTAAATTAATCTATATGAATTTCCAAATTATTATTTTAAAAATTCATTTAACGCATCGGATTAACGCATTAACATTTACAAGTAAAAACGTCGTTATTGCAATTTTAACATAAAATCACTTTTGTTTGTGAAATAAACTCATAATTACTGGGGTAGGGGGAGATTTTTTTTTTTTTTTTTTTTGCAATTAAAACAATTAAATGTATACTCTGGAGATAATATACTAAATTATCTTTTATCTGGTGGCTGGCTACACTTAAAATTACCCTTTAAAACACTCATAATATAAAAACATCAAAATATATTTTTGAAAAAAGGATTTTTTTACGTTTTCAGTTTAAGGATTCGGTACAGCGTGCTCCGAAAAGAAAAACCAACAGCTATAACGACTTCACTGTGTTGGCTACAGTTGATCACTGACGAAACTGCCCTCGAAACAGCAAGAAGAAATCATCACAGGCGTATACTTTCCCCTTCATTCTTTTCATGCTGAGCACACAATGGTAGAAGCAGATGTACGGACGCTGTATTGCTTCCTTTCATTTTGAAAAATATTTCAAAATTTCTAATTTAAATTAAAAACATTTTTTTTTTTGGGGGGGGGGGATTTTTTTTCCTGCTACAATCATATGTGAACTCTGAGAAAATCCCTCCTCTCTACGAAAGTAATCTTTTTTTTTTTATTTAATCAATCGATAATTCACTCCTGGGGGGCAACAAGTTCGCCCTAACATAGCTGGGGGGGGGATTTTCTACGTGTTTTTTTTTACCGAATAAATAATTGCAATTGTTTTTTACAATTTAAGAGGTCATGGGAAAATTCGAATAGTACTGGACTCGAACCAAATAAAGAGAAACAAAAAACTTTTTTTTTGACAAATTTACCCATAGTTACTGGGGGGGGGGAGATTTTTTGGAAATCAAAATAATGAAACAAATACCCTGTAAAGTTCCCCATCCCCAACCCCACGAAAGTGATTTTTTTTTTTTAATTTTAACAATCGATATTCACTTCTGGGGGGGGGGCTCCCACATTCGCCCCAACATAGCTGGAGGGGAGATTTGCTACGTGGTTTTTTTTTTTTAATTAATTTAATGTTATTATATAATTTTTAGCCATTTCACTTATGTTAATATTTTTCTTTTATTTTGACCTTTCATCCACCCATGCAGCGTGTGACCCGAAAATAGTGGGCGGAGGGGGGGGGGGGATTAGAGCCAAAATTTTTAATCACATTTTTTTATTATTTTAACCGGCCACCCGCCATAAAACAGATAAACCATGTTTTGGGGGCTCAGCTCTTGGTCTACAGGGACGACGGGTTCGAACTGAAAAATTCATTTTGTGTTGAATAGTCCATTTATTGAGAAGGCTATAGGCTATATAACATTGCGCTTTGACTAATAAGAGTGGAGCAGCAATAAGAAATGTAATGAAAGCGAGAAAATTTATATAATTGTATAAAATGCTTGGAACGCCGAAAACACGTACATTTTTGAGGTAGACCGTGCAACGCCTGACAATGCAGCTAGTAGACTTATAATTGCTGGGGAGGAGATATTTTGTTTTGCAATTAAATGTATACTCTGTAAAATTTCCTCCACGAAAGTGATCATTTATTTTTAATTTAATCAATCGACAATTCACCCCTGGGGGGGGGCACCACGTTGTAAAACTGCGCACCGCGTAGCAACCCCCTCCATAGGTGTGGGGGGGGATTGCTACGAGTTTTTTTTAATGAAAAAACGTTCAAACTTTGGGGGTTTTTTTTGCAACTTAAACAGTCATGCGTAAGTTCGAACAATACTCGACTTGAACCAAATAAAGAGGAACAAAAAAAAATTTTTTTGACAAATTGACCCATAGTTACTTGGGGGGGGGGAATTTTTTTTGGCAATCAAAATAATGAAACTAATACCCTGTAAAATTCCCCCCCACGAAAGTGATCATTTTTTTTAAGTTTAATAATCGATACTTTACCCCTGGGGGGCACCACGTTCGCCCCAACATAGCTGGGGGGGAAATTAGCTACGGGTTTTTTCTTATTAATTTAATGCTATTATATAGTTTTTAGCCATTTAACTCATCACTTTGATATTTTTCATTTTTTTGACCTTTCATCCACCCACGCAGCCGTGTGGCCCAAAATTAGTGGGGGGGGATTCGAGCCAAAGTTTTAAATTGCATTTTTTTATTATTTTAACCGGCCACAAGCCATAAAAGAGATAAATCGTGTTTTGGGGGGTCAGCTCTTGGTCTAGAACGACAGTGAACTGACCATCGAACCAGGTATCGCTGGATTCGTTATCTTCCCGTCTTCATGTTTGGCTATTTAACATAATCCTCCGATAATAATTAGTGGAGATTTCAATTAAAAACTATTAATTATGACTCTTAGATTTCAAAATCAAATCCCTATTTTTCGAAAGCTTTCCTCCATTCAAATTATTATTCAGTGCTTCATCTCAACTTTCCGCAACAATGCTTTTAATAAAATGTATAGCGGTGAAGAAAATCATTGAGATGAAGATCTGTTGCCATTTTTTTCTAGAATATGAACAGGTAAAATTCCTGTTTTTGTTTTGAAGCTTTTCCTGTAATCACAGGGGATTTAAAATGTTTACTTTTTATGGTTTTTCCGCAATCTGCCGCAAAATTTCACTGACTTTTTTTTTGGTTCAAGCCTGAGTGTTGAACTCGCGTCACTTGACGTAACTATTATTTTTGAGGTGGACCGTGCAAAGCCGGGCGACGCAGCTAGTTAATTAAATAAGAAATGTTTTAAAAATACACTAAGCAAAACATATTTTTAAAAAATTTTAAAAATTAAAAATATTTCAAAAAATTAATAAAATAAAAAAGGGAAACAGGGTTGAGAAATTTTGGGAGGGGGGAATTAGCGCCATTTAACTTGGGGGGGATGTGAGCACCCCTGTAAAGAGTCATCATTCTTCGGATTTACGACACGACGGCCATACATTGAAAAGATTTCTTTTCATCACCCTCTAAAAAATCAATGTTTACACATGGTGACATACTATCTTTCGCCACCAAGCTGCTAGACATCGTGCTCGAATTTCCACTTTGGCTTTCCATCAAAAACTGAGAAATTCAGATGTTATACTAAAATTTCTGTGACTCGTGCGTCTTTTGAGTGGGAGTTTAAACAGATGGAATAACTTCAAATATGAATATCCTTTACAGTTGGGAAGAGAAGTTTGATTGAAGAAAATGGTTGAATCGTCATATCAAGGATCATAATGGGGTTGTTTCCTTCAATCAAAAGTACTACTTTTAGTCACTGAAGTTGGTGGAATAAGCAAAAAGAGCAATATGGACCCAGAAAATACTTTTATTTTCCCAACATTTATTTTTTAACTAAATTATTTATTTATTACTAGTGGTACCCGCACGGCTTTGCCCGTATAGTTAAAAATTAAAAGGTCATTCGGTTCGTCTGTACATTTACAAATAATGGATGACGAATTGCTCGCCAATTGTCTATATTCATTCGCTCTCTCAGTCCACTTCATGATAATTTCGTAATTTACTCGTCCATCTTATGATAATTTTGCTCCGGAAAATGTTCTTAAAATTGATATAGAAAAAGAACAAAATCAAATTTTCTAAAAATCGCTTCGAGGCGCACACCCCCATGCTACAAACTAACTTTGTGCCAAATTTCATGAAAATCGGCTGAACGATCTAGGTGCTATGCGCGTCACAGAGATCCAGACATCCTACAGACAGTGAGACTTTGAGCTTTATTATTAGTAACTAGTGGAACCCGCACGGCTTTGCCTGTAATAGAAAAATTAAAAGGTCTTTTGGTTCGCCTGTATATTTACAAGTAATGTATGGTGAATTTTCTCGCCAATTGGCTTGTACCCACGTTACAGTTCCACGTTATGATAATTTCGTATTTTATCATAGTTTTTTTCTTAAAATTGGAATAGAAAAAGAACCACATCGAATTTTCGAAAAATCGCTTCGAGGTGCACACCCCCATGCTACAAACTAACTTTGTGCCAAATTTCATGAAAATCGGCCCAACGGTCTAGGCGCTATGCGCGTCATAGACATCCTACAGACATCCTCCAAACATCCTACAGACATCCAGACATCCTCCGGACAGAGAGACTTTCAGCTTTATTATTAGTAAAGAAGAAGATGGCTTGTACCCACGTTACAGTTCCACGTTATGATAATTTCGTATTTTATCATAGTTTTTTTCTTAAAATTGGAATAGAAAAAGAACCACATCGAATTTTCGAAAAATCGCTTCGAGGTGCACACCCCCATGCTACAAACTAACTTTGTGCCAAATTTCATGAAAATCGGCCCAACGGTCGGTCTAGGCGCTATGCGCGTCACAGACATCCTACAGACATCCTCCAAACATCCTACAGACATCCAGACATCCTCCGGACAGAGAGACTTTCAGCTTTATTATTAGTAAAGAAGATAAAGATAAAAAAGAAGCTAAACAGTTTCACATACATAGAGGACTGTGTGCCAAGCGCCTTGCCTCCAGACATAGGATGGATTTACAGCACAAGAGAAGGAAATAGCATCCAGGGCACCGGCGGGAATCGAACCCACGATCTCCAGCTTAGAAGACGAAGCTTCTACCACAAAGCCACGGAAACCCCCGATTTCAAATTATTTTTTTTTAAATGTTTCGTTTTAAAACCAAAAAGTTTCATCGTGTGACGTCTCAAGATGAAAGCCATCTTGAATCGGAGAGCGTGGTTGTCTTTTCCGGCTAGATATCACCTTTCAATGTTTTTTTTTTTTTTTTCACCGCGAACACCTTTGTTAGCGGAACGAGAATTGTTAGTTAAATAAAATATTCATTTAGTGAGCTTGGCAGTGTCCTGAAACTATATTCTGGTAACTCTAGCGATTTACTCACTTGTGACGTCAGCAGCGAAAATGAAAACTAGGGCTGAATGTCGTTTACGATTATTTTTTTAAGATAGAAAATAAGTGAAAATTAGGAAAATAAAGTTGATCATACTCTTTCAAAAGAAAATATTTTTGAAAAATGGGAAAAAAAAAACAATTCTGCTTTTATTTCTGACTAGTGGTACTCGCACGGCTTTGCCCGTAGTAGAAAATTAAAAGGCCTTTTGGTTCGCCTGTATATTTACAAATAATGTAAGACGAATTTCTCGCCAATTGGCTTGCCCATGTTACGGTTTCACGTTATGATAACTTGGTAATTTACTCGTTCATCTTATGATAATTTTGCTCGGGAAAATGTTCTTAAATTGCAGTAGAAAAAGAACAAAATCGAATTTTTGAAAAATCGCTTCGAGGTGCACACCTCCACGCTACTAACTAATTCTGTGCCAAATTTCATGAAAATCGGCGGAACAGTCGAGGCGCTATGCGCGTCACAGAGATCCGGACAGAGAGAGATCCAGACAGAGAGACTTTCAGCTTTATTATTAGTAAAGATAAGTCTATAAAGACCTTCGAATGGACTTCAGTCGAAAATCGCGATTTGAAGATGCGTCACCCACAAAGGGTTGTCCGCACACACACACAAATTATGTCGCACTTTTTTCAAAGTGTCACACTTCACCTTCCCCCCTTCGCGACCCTTGTCACATGTCACGTCATATTACATTAACATATTATTTTAGAAAATGCTTTTATTCCAACGAAAATATGTAGCACCTCGTAAATGAAAGAATGAAATAGGCACAACTAAAAAAAAAAAAATACAGCATTGGAGAAAACTAAGTGTTGTTTTAATCGACTTAGTCTCAAATATCGCAGCACGCGCTAAAAATTTATACTGTGATGTTAGTTTTTGCTGTGTAAATTAATAATGCGTACTAAAATTCGGAAATTTCTCTTCTAAATTATGAAATTTTAATGATGTGTCCCTATTGACTACACTCGTTTCTCCGCCGCCACGCATCAGTTATGTAAACTCACTTGTTCGAGTTTTGTGGTAACTTGCTAAAAAAGAGCATTATATATATATATATATATATATATATATATTTATATATATATATATATATATATATATATATATATATATATATATATATATATATATATATATATAGAGAGAGAGAGAGAGAGAGAGAGAGAGAGACAGAGAGAGATTTTAAATCAATAGTTAGTATGTTCTTCCCAAAAGCTATTCATGTTTTGTTCACAAACTCGTTCTTGTGCTAGTATAAACTTGTAATAGAAATAATTTGACATCATTTACTCCTAGGTTTTGACATTTGAATTTATTTTTGCCACCCCAGTCCAAAATAATAATGTGAAGTACAGTAGAACATCGTTTACAGGACTGCGGAGCCGGAGGGAAAATGAACAGCTTCAGCTCTAGCTCCTGAAGTTTTAGAACCTCCGGCCCAAACTCCTTTACCACAAAATTAACACAGACTCCGCAAACAGTCAGAGTTGCGGACTTACAAGAAAAATGATTAACTCCGATTCTCGGAACTTAAAACGTTCCCCCTCGTTTGATCGGATCAAATGTTTAGCTTTTTACGAAATGTATGTTCACATACATAATTCTAAATTAAGCAAGAACGTAACTTTTAGTACGCTGTACATTCCTGTTTTTTACTTTGATTAAATGTACCGTTCCTGTACATATTGTACAATAAATTATGGTAATGTAACATAGGCGCTGAAATAGTGAGGGATCAAAAGAAGTGAGGGGGACAAGGGTGTGGTTTTCTGATGCTGAATGTTTTGAGTAAAATTGGACAGGGTTTTAACATCTCTACATAGTATAAAATGAAGTCCCCAAAAAGCGTCTGTGTGTTTGAACTCGCAAAACTCGAGAACTACCCGGCCGATTGTGCTGAAACTTTCACAGTTTGTTCCTTTAAGTCCTGAAAAGGTTTGCAGACCAGTTTCCAATAAAATTCGATGAATAGTTCTTTTTTTATTTCAATTTACTTCTAAATTTTACATAAATTGTCAAATATGGGGGTAAAAAATTACTTGCACATATTAATATTACATATCGTTAGAAAGGGTAGAATTTTCCGCGTTCTACGCAGTTTGTTTCAATGCTCTAACTTTATTACGACGGGAGTTATTAGCGTTTTTAGCTCGAATTTTTTTAGGTTTAGCTGAAATTTAGGCACTACTTTCTTCATTAAATAAATCAATAAAAAGTGCAGGAATTGTCCCACAGCTTTCTTTTTGACGCCATTGGACAAATCGACCTTTTTTACTCCAGATCTAACTCGACCTATGGTCGAAAAAATAAGCCTTTATCTCAAAAGGGAAAAAAGTTACAAGCCTTTTTAAACCAAGTTTAAGAAATCGCTAAATTCCATTCAAATTGTGAACAATTTTCTATCGCATTTTAATTCCTTAATCTTATTCTATTTTGTGTTTCTATGGTTACGCATTTTAGATCATCTTTCTGGATTTAATTTCTTAAAAGTATTTTAATATCTGTCGTCATTGTTTGGAAGAGAAATCATGATGGTTTTTTTTTAGTTATTTTTTTACTCCTGATTGTTGAATACACGTCACTTGACACAATTTTTATTTTCAAGGTAGACCGGGCAAAGCCGGGCAAATCAGCTAGTCATTACTAAATGAAAACCTCTAAAAACATCGAATATGACCTAAAAAAATTATGAGGGTCGGCCACCAGAAACTTCCAACTTTCTATTCATTCTTCTGAAATAGCACGAGAAAAGTCCGCTCATTAGTTATAGTTTTTTATTTTCGTAAAATAAGTAAATCCACCCAGTAAAAAACCATTTTTCAATCGAAAAGTGAGTCACTCTAAAAAGTGAGGGGGTAAGGCCCCTTAATTTTTGGAAGTTAAGAGCCAGTTGACCCCCTTGCCCCCGCCTATGTAATCTAAGAAATATCACCGCTTGCTGAATCTAGGGATAAAAAGTTTGGATGATCGCGTTTTATTCAAACTACACACGTGTTTGAACCTGAAAACAATATACTTTGTCAAGAAATTATGTGACTTTTTATTTATTTACTAGCTGCGTTGCCCGGCTTTGCCCGGTCTACCTTGAAAATACAAATTTTGTCTAGTGACGTATATTCAACAATCAGGCTTAAATAAAAGAAAAGAAAAAACACCATGCAAAATTACCCTTCCAAACAATGACGACAGATATAAAATATTTTTAAGAAATTAAATCGAGAAAGATGGATTTAAAAAGCGTAACCATGGAAACACAAAATAAAATAAGTTTGAGGAATTGAAATGCGAAAAAAAATGGTTCACAATTTGAATGGAACCCTTTCTAACGATATGTAATATTAATATGTGCAAGTAATTTTTCACCCCTATATTTGAGAATTTATGTGAAAATTGGACGTAAATTGGAATAAAAAAAGAACTATTCATCGAATTTTTAACCGACTTCAAAAAGGAGGCGGTTATCAATTCATACCGTATGTATGTTGTTTTTTTTTTGTTTGTCCACTCATAGCGTCTCACCTAGTGAACCGATTTTGATGATTCTTTTTTTAATGGATAGGGGATGGCTCAACTTAGGTCCCATTACTTTGTTTGACCATATTTGTTCTTTAGAAAAAAAGTTATGAGCAAAAAACAGTAAATTTTATGCAATTTCCCTATTAAATGATTTTGTAGCGAAGTTCGCACTTCTCATCCGTGGATAACGGTGTCTCAGTGGTAGAATTCTCGCCTCCCACACGAGCGACCCGGGTTCAAATCCCAACTAGGACAAAGTGAATTTCACTAAAATTTCGTTTCTACTGTTTTCCGTATTTTCTCGAATGTTCTATTAATTTCTGCATCTTTCCAAGTCTGGAAAGTTCCAGCACTTTCTCAAGTTGTATATAAGGAGATGTAACGTTCATTCGTGGTTCTGAATAAAGATCTCGAGTTGAGACTAACGAGTATTCGCTTCATTTGGCTTTCACATTGTCTTCGCTATCTTCATCTACACGACAATAGGAAACTCATTGTTATAAAACTTTGGTGCCCATAACAGTAATAGTAATTGTAATGATAATTTTGAATGAAGGCTTCTCTGAAGCAAGCATCAAATTTCTTCAAGGGATATTTCGATAATGGGGAATCTGGCGCTGTCGTCTTATTTTGGCGTAAATAACTTTATTTTACTAACCCTGCTGATTTATAGTAACCCTATGTGAAACATCAAAATCTTCCTTTCTTCAGTGCTATTGCTCCATAGTAGGGGTAAACCTAACCTGGAAGCGAGGTGATGCAGTGATTAGGATCTGCTTAGCCTTCACAATGCTACCATTAGGTTTGACTCAACTACTCTGTAGTATTTTTATCGTTATCATCTATGCCGATAACACATGATCGGGGCTAAGTAAGAAAATACAGGATTGCATCATGAGCAACTTAGATGCTGTGGAATGTAAATTAGTTAGGAAAAACGTAATACTTAAATGGTTATAATTAAATTAACTACGCATGATTACCAGAGAGGAACAAAGATAAGTTTTTAGTGCCAATCGCTTAAAGTTTAACGCGTGTTAATAGTTTTTTTTTTTTTTTTAGTATGGAGCATTTTTAAGAAAAAAATGTGAAGTTTCGTGATGGTAACTTCTTATTATTTCTGAAATACCTACATTTACACTAAAAAGAATGAAATAAAAAAATTTTGAAAAAAAATAGAACCGACTTCAAAATTGCCCTAAAAAGTGAAAAATAATTTTATTCTTTAAACACCATCGATAATGCTTTTAAACATAATTTTTGAAGTTGGCGCAAAAACGATAGATAAAATCATTCACAGCCATAACTCAAATACAACTATAAATTTAACCAGGACCAGTTTCTTCACTATCACATACATTATGCATTGATGACAGCATATTTGAATAGCGATATACGTAAATGTTTCGTTCGTAACTTTGGATGCTTTTCTGAAAAAAAATATGAACGAAGCATGGTTACACTGGATTTTACGTTTTGTTTTTGCGCCAATTTCAAAAATTATGTTTAAAAGCATTATCGATGGTGTTTAAAGAATAAAATTATTTTTCACTTTTTAGGGCAATTTTGAAGTCGGTTCTATTTTTTTTCAAAATTTTTTTATCTTCGAACTGGTCTGCAAACCTTTTCAGGAGTTAAAGGAACAAACTGAAAAGTTCAGCGTAATCGGCCGGGTAGTTCTCGAGTTTTGCGAGTTCAAACACACAGACGCTTTTTGGAGCTTCATTTTCTACGTTGCCCGGCTTTGCCCGGTCGACCTTGAAAAAAACCATTGCGTCAAGTGAAGTATCTTCAATAACCAGGATTAAATGAAAGAAAAAAAGCCATCATGCAAAATTTTCTCGCCAAACATTGACGACAGATACTAAAATACTTTTAAGGAATTAAAATAAAATGAGAAAGATGGATTTTAAAGGCGTAACCATGGAAACATAAAATAAATTAAGTTCAAGAATTGAAAATGAGAAAGATGAAAATAAACAATGGATTCAAAAAGCGTTACCGTGGAGACGCAAAATAAAATGGTTAAAAACTTGAATAGAGAAAGATTTTTGAACTTCATTTAATTCGCTTGTAACTTTTTTTTCTAATGGAGATACAGGGTTAAACTTTCGACCTTAGGTCGAGTTAGATCTGGAGTAAAAAAAAGCAGCTCTATCCAATGCTGTCAAAAAGAAAACTGTGGGACAATTCCTTCACTTTTTATTGATGGATTTATTGAAGAAAGTAGTGAATAAATTTTAGCTAAGCCTAAAAAATTTCGAGCTAAAAACATAAAAAACTCCCGCCGCAATTAAGTTAGAGCATCGGAACAAATTGCGTAGAACGCGGAAAATTCTTCCCTTTCCAACGATATATAATATTATTATTTGCAAGTAATTTTTCACCCCCATATTCGGGAATTTATGTAAAAATCGGGCCTAAATTGGAATAAAATAAGATCTACTCGTCGAATTTTTTTCGAACAGGTCTGCAAACCTTCTCAGGACTTAAAGGAACAAACTGTGAAAATTTCAGCAAAATCGGCCGTGTAGTTCTCGAGTTTTGCGAGTTCAAACAAACAGACGCTTTTTGGAGACTTCATTTTATACTATGTAGAGATAGAGACTAGAAAATCGCTCGTCAAGGTATGAGGGGGAAAAATTTGTTCTCCATTTGAACGTAGCAGTTACCTGTTTTGTGATAGTTTGATGGCTGAAATTTTGACCGTAACTCAAATGGATTAAGCCTAAACTCCAGGGAATAGTGTTTATTGTCGACCAGTTTTTCGTTTCTTCATTCTCCTGAAATAACAGTGTTACCAGTAAAAGTGTTAAGTTACCGGATTCAGTTAGCCCTGTCACAGTAAAGTATCTCCCTGCATGTCGAACATTACCACAAAATATTTTCAACTTATCATGCCGTGGCACGAGTTTCATTGTTGGTGACGTCAGCGTTACTCGATCATTCGCTAATATATATATATATATATATATATATATATATATATATATATATATATATATATATATATATATATATATATATATATATATATATATATGGGGATTTATTTATTTTTAATGTCTTGTAAAAAATGTTATACAGTTCTGTTACAAAGGATAATTTTTTGTCGTAATAAACGGTAAATTTGCTTATTTAAGGATTTGCTTTGCAACATCCTTCTTTCCGGATGATCCGGATAAACCTTTAGTCCCAGTTAGTCCGAATAAAATGGGTTGTACTGCAGTGAAAAATAGACATTATTTCTAAATTATATAGAAAAATGAATACATTTATAGATCAACTAGCTGCACCCGCACAGCGATGCCCGTGCTAAGATTTTAATGGAAGTCCGTTGAATAAAAAAAATTGACGCCCCCTCCCCCTCTGATGTAAAATGATCATTTTTTTTTTGTATAAAATGCGTACACACCTTTTCAAAGAAAAAATCATATTAAAGTTTCTTTGGAATTTAAAACTTTTCGTCAAATCATTAAATTAGATTTACAGTTGCTTTAAAACTCTATTTAGCGAGTGAAGCGCTTTTTACTGCAATACAAAATATTTCGCCAAATAAAGAAAAAAAGACATCAAATAGTATTTTTCAAATGTAAAAATAGTTCCGAAACTCTATTGTTTATCGCTAAACTCGCCCAGCAACAACGCTCTCATAATCCATCCGCCTAACAAAAAAAAAAAAAAAAAGAAAAGAAGAGAAAAAAAAAACATTCAGTGGACCATTTAAAAATCATCGTCAGAAAAAAAGAAAATATCGTTCATTTCACTCGGATAAAAACAAATCAAAAGTTTCTTTTCTTCCAAAACAAATCGCCAAAACACTGAACTACATTTACGGTTGCTTTAAAGCAATAATCCTAAACTTCTCAGCGCCTAACGCGCCATGCGACCACGCTACCGAAATACAGCCTTTTTGCTTGAGAGAAGCGGATGTTTTTACTTTCTTCTATATCTAATATATAGAAGAAAGTATTGGATTCGTGCAAATTTTCGAATTTCGAATTTTGACGGATTCGAACGTTTTGAGGTGTGCTGAGTCCATTTCGACCATTTTTGGAAAATGTCTGTCTGTCTGTGTGTGTGTGTGTGTATGTATGTGTGTGTGTATATATGTATGTGTGTGTGTATGTATGTGTGTCACGTCTGTGTGTGACCAGTTTTTTGTGGCCGCTCTTCAACAAAAACTACCGCATTAAATCGAACGAAATTTAGTACACATATGTGCCCCTATGTGAACTTGTGCCCATTAGTTTTTGGCGCGAATTCCTCCAAGGGGGGTGGAGCAATGGGACGTTTTTCGAGTTACGCGTGCTTGCTATTCCTCAGGAAGTTACTGGCGGAATCAAACAAAATTTGGTCCATATGTTGGTATTAACAGGAACAGGTGCTGATTCAATTTTGGTGTCAATAACTCAAACGGGGGTTGAGCTGTAGAACGTTTTTTGTCGTCAATTGTGACTGCTGTATCTCAAGAAATAATGAACGGAATGAAAGAAAAATTTATCGGCAAGTAGCCCTTAGTGGGTATAAGAACTGATTTTAGTTTTGTGTCAACAGCTAAAAGGGGGGGTAGCGCAATCACCCGTTCTTTTTTTCCATTTTGAGTGCCCTATCTCAAGAAGTAATGCTACGTTCTGGTTGAAATTTAGAATATATGTGAATCCATATGTAAACAGGCTTTGGTTCTATTTTAACGCCGATCGCTCCAAGAGGTGTTGATTTTTTTTTTTTTTTTTTTTTTTTGCGAATAAAAATATTTTTATTAATGCAACAATAAGAAAGATAAATCGTAATAAATTGTCGTCTGCGTATTTCTCGTGATTTTAATTGTATGGAAATGATAGGAAATATTATCTCAATGATTTAAAATTTTTAACTGTTGCCATCTTATGTTTGTTAACAAATAAAATATTTGTAATTAATTCAAGCAAGGCTTTTAAAATAACTTTCAATTTTCGCTCTTTGCTTTGCTTTTGCAATAATTCAGACATTGGGATAGTCGTCAAGTTTTTGCATGTGTAATTTTGTTTTTGTTGGGAATATTGCTTCCTCTTCAAGCATGGGGAGGGATCAGAAAAAGGAAAAATATAGAAGAAAGTTTCGTGATGGCCACAACATACTAGTTTTCTTTGGCAAAGAAAAATGTGAACTACAGTGGCTCCCAAACGTGTTCGTACACCTACGACTTTCAATGAAATAGGCCGTTATCCATCGGTTAGAATTGATATTTCGAAATAGGTATTTTATTATAAGATCTGTGATCTATTTTTAACAAAATTACATGAAAATTTTTAATAAAACATTAAAATATAATTTTTAAAAAATCAAAAACCAAAAATTGCCGCAAATTTTATCTCACAAAAGTCTTCGTAAACTTTGTAAAAATGTCAAAAAATTAGTAAATAATTTAACTTTTTACAAAGTTAATATTTAGTACAATATCATGCAGTATCAACAACAGCTTTTAAGCGCCTGGGAATAGATTTCATTGTTTTTTCTTTCTTTTTTTTATGCAATTTCTGAGTAAATGTTCAGCCGCTCTTCGAGTCTTACTGTTTCTAGTTCGCTTTTCGTTTCGGTGGTGCATTTTCGTAATCTAGCCGCCTGATATCTCCAAATATGTTCCATTAAGTTCAAATCTGGCGATTGAGGTGATATTTCTAAGTTTAAGGACAATTTTTGAGGCACCAAACGCAAACGTGTACTTCTTATCTTTATCTTGATGAAAAACAAAGTTGTTTCCGATGACCAAATTTTGGGCTAATAGTTTAAAATTGTTGTTTAAAATATTTAAATGAACAGAATGATTCATTATTTCCTTTAAAAATTCTAAATTTCCAAGTCCTAATGCAGTTATGCACCCTCGCACAAAAACACCTTCACCGTCCTGATTAACTGATCCAACTAAGTTCTTAAGATTAAATTCCTCATTTTTTTCTTCTATTGACAGATATACATCAATTTAACCCAAAATATTGAATTTATTTTTATCTATAAGTAAGACGTTGTTCCAAAACGTTTTGAGTTTATTTATCATTGATTTTACGACGGAAAGTGTAAGCTTACTGTTTTTCGCATGAACAAGAAAATTTCTGCGAGAAGAGGTCCCCTTTAATCCAGCTAATCAGAGAACTTGGCGAACAATTTTAGGTAAAAATTAAACGTAAAATGTTTCATTCAATTCTGCAGAAACTTTTTCAGCACTCAAATGTGTATTTTTCATAATTATTTTTACTGTAAACATCCGATCACGCTTTGTTAACTTTGCCAATTGACTTTTTCTTACCTTCTTTTCAATCCGATTCTTGTTTTTAAAGCATTTTATCAAGCACTTCACTATATAATGGTATAAATTAACCAATTTAGAGACATTTTAAACCAATTTATGTCTACTGTGAGGGAAAAAATCGAATTTCGAATCGTGTTTGTTGTTTTCTACGCATACCTGCCATTTTAAAATAATTAGCAGAATATTAGGTAATAAATAAACAAAAAATTAAAGACAAATGACTTTATAATGTCAAAACAATGGGAAAATAATAAAAAAAAACACATATAATAGTTTTAATCATGAATTTATTCGAAAATATTTCAGTGTACGATGACTTTTGTGGCGTATTTTTTCTCTGTCTCTTCGTTTTTTGACAAATTTCGAAAAGAAACTCTGGAAATATTTTGAAAAAAACTACTGGGTTTTATTCAGAATGGCATAGCAATGGTATGAAACAAAATTGGACTTCATATTCGAATTCAGTTTTGCGTTATTTTGGTTTTACTAAAAAATTTCAAGGTGTACGAACACTTTTGGGAGCCACTGTATATCACTCATTATGCCTCATTCATTATGCGCTAGGGGCCTTCGTGGCTTTGTGGTAGAAACTTCGCTTCAAATGCCAGTAAACGTGGGTTCGATAACCTCTGATGCTCTGAGTGGTCTATTTCCTTTCTTTACGCTGAAAATCTTTCCCATAATGTCTTACGTGTGAATAAATAAAAAAAGTCCAAAATCTCGAGGCAATGGCCCTCAATCCTTCAATGATTATTAACTATGGACATGTAAACAACAACAGTAGTATCATATAAGTTAAATGCAACAATTTTCAACTTAATTAAAAATATGTCATTTTTATAGTAATAAATGGACTTTAAAAGCCACTCCACCGCAGTCATTCCATCAAAACGCATAAACTTGAATTTGTCAACCTGGTGCATGAAAAATTATATAAATTAACAGTTTCTTATTGTTACTTCTCTATTACGAAAGTATTCGTCAGTTAAAATATTGAATTGTTACACAGTTTCACAAAAATATCGTTTTGTTCTAAGAAGTCCAAAAACTTCAGAAAAGTGTCATTTCATCACGGAGCAGAAAATAGCACAAACGTTGAGGAAAAAGGAATATATTTTTTTCTCCGTCTTGTTTTTCATATTTTTACAATGAAGGGCAGAGAAAAAAAAAGTCAGCTGAAATGAGAATAATTTCACTGTAATCGCTTAAACCTTCAAAAAAAAAAAAAAAAAAAAACTGTCTTTCTGTTACACATGGAATTGCTCTGAACTAAAAGGCATTATTTTCTCTATTGTAATTAAAATAGCAGGGCTGTGGACGTTACCGAAAGCTGTGGATCGCTAAAAAATAAAATCCCAACAAAACATAAATGTGAAAAGGAGCCAAGTTCGATCAAAATGATGCCCTGGTGGGTAGCCGGTGTCTGCGATAAAATAGTTCAGATCTGAACGGGTACCAAGTTTCATAGCTGTTCTTCATAGAAGTTGGACTGTCCCATGTTTTTCAATTCATTCAGAAAACAATTTTTTTATTATCTTTGATTCCGAATTTTAAACTTGCGGCAAGTTTTGGTCGTCAATAAACAATTTCCAAAACATTTGGCTGCTCCAATTATACAGTAACTTGCCAAGTTTAAATCCGGGATCAAAGAAAGTAAAAAATTGTTTTCAAAATGAATTGAAGAACACGGGGCAGTCCAATTTCAATGAGGAACTGCTATGGAACTTGTTATCCGTTGAGATCAGAATCTTGTCGTTGACACCGTCTACCCAGAACCTCATTTCGATCGAACTTGACTACTTTTCACATATTTTGTTTGGATATCATTAAGTTTTGAGAACTAAATCATAGAAATGTTCTTTTTAGAATTAAATGTAAAAGAGCGTACAAATACAACTTCCATCCCCCCTGCTTTTACGATGCACTGGTTTCTTTTCATTAGTAATTTCGAAGATATTTCGATAACTGGGGGTTTGGCGCTATTGTCAATTATGGGCTATAATTGTTTGCTTCTGTCACTATCAGCAAGGCCATGGCCGAAGTACATCAGCCCTTGGTCTTTGGCGTCCACAAATTTGGCGACAATTGGGAAAATTGCTAAGACTCCTAGTTTTTAAACTCTTCCCGCAATTTCTACATTGTCTGGGGGAATTATCATAACATAGATCGTAAAATATGCAGAATTGGCGAAAACATTTCCCCATTGTTTATAATTCCGTGGCGCCAAGTTTGTGGATCTTTAAGAAATTAAAATAAAGCGAAGCTAAAAGACGTAACCATGCCAATGCGAAACAAAACATCAGTAATTTTAATGGAGGGGCCGTGGTATCCCGATCGGTAGAGTGTCGGATTCGGGGCCGGAGGGTCCTGGGTTCGAACCTCGATGGTCAAAGACCCACCGTCGTCATTAAAGGGGACTGGGCGACGTTAAATATGCTCGTGGTCTCAGTGTCCTCCAAGTGAAACGATACCTCTGGGGGTGCTAGCATCAGGTAGCTATTAGCTCCTGGACTAGTTCTAAATTCTCATTAACTGTTCGATCCGGTGATGGTGCTGCCATCTATTGGTATATAAAATAATGGAAGCAAGGCACTTAGTATGCAGTCCTCGACATAAATACAGTTGTAGTCAGTTGTGACTCTGAATAGGAATAGGAATTTTAATGGAGATTAGATTTATTCAAACTTTATGTTTAACGGCTTGTAACTTTTTTTTCCTTTGGAGATAGAAGGTTATTTTTTCGACCATTGGTCGAGATATTTCTGGAGTTAAAAATGTCGCTTTTTCCAGCGGTGTCAAAAAGAAAACTGTGGAACAATTCCTTCACTTTTTATTGATAGATTTAATGAAGAAAGTAGTGCCAAAATTTCAGCTAAGCCTAAAAAAGTTCGAGATAAAAACGCAAATTACTGCTGTCGTAATGAAGTTAGAGCATTGAAACAAATTGCTTAGAACGCGGAAAATTCTACCCTTTTCAGCGATATAAAATAGTAATATGTGCAAGTAATTTTTCACCCCTTTAATAGCCAATAATAGGCAATTTAAGTGAAATTTGGGCCTAAATTTGAATAAAAAAAAGAACTATTTATCGGATTTTTTCGAATTATAGCCTACGTTACTCAGTGAGAAAGCACCTTTCATATAGTGAAAGAATTTTTCAAATAGATGCATTGGTTCCGGAGATTACCTCGAACATATAAACGCACAAAAATCTGCCCTCTCTCTTTATAATATTAGTAAAGATACATAAAAACATTTTAGAAAGTATAGTGTTACAATGTATCATATAGAGGGTAACTCCGAGAAGATGGACCACGTTTTTTTTTCGTTCCCTAAAAGCTGTAAATTTACATATATTTTACTTTTCTTGTATGTACATATAGTGTATGATATCCTCATATAAATAATAGCCGATGATCGAGTAGCCCGCGTGTTTCAACAATGAAACTCCCGCCACGGCATGATAATTTGATAATGTGTTTTGGTAATGTTAAATTGCAGGGAAAAGGCTTTATTGTGGCATACCTGAACTCGATCCGCTAACTTAACTGTTTTACTGGTAAGACTGTGTCATTTCAGGGGAATGAAGAAATGAAAAAGTGGTCAACAATGAACGCTACCTACTGGAGTTTAGGGTTAATCCACTGGAGTTAAGATTACAATTTCAAGTATCAAAATATCACCAAACATACAATGGCTTCGTTGAAATATAGAAGGCAATTTTCCCCCGTCATACCTTGACGGGCGACTTTCTAGTTTCATTTAAAAACCCTTGTGTAGAAGGTCACATCTTTAAAAGAATTCATGTTATGACTTTTTGAAACTTTTGCTATGCGGTCCATCTTTCCCGAAGTAATCTGGGTGAGATGCACCATTTGAATGGAAGAGACAGACAACAGCAAATTATGAAATATTTTCCACATGCATTATATTTATAACTGTTTATTTTCATTTCATTTTTTTTAACCAATCCAAAAAATGAATCAGAATTTGCGTAAGCAGACTGTAGCGATATTTTAATTAGTGATCCAAGGCGGCATTCCCATCTAAGAAATGTTTTATTTTGTTTCCTTTCAAACTACAATAAGGAGGAAGAAATGCTCCCTCGCCATTACAACATGCTAAAAGTGAAATAATTTCTCCTTTTACTCCAGATATAACAGATGCAAGATTTCCGGATTCTTTAATGACCACTACTTCGCCGGGCATATTGTTCAAATGTAAAACATTTTATCCATATTGAAGATACAAAGAGGGGCTTTCAAAAAGAGAGTATTCCTTAGGTAGACCTTTGAGAACCCATATGCTTTTCTTCAACGACTTTAACTGCATTTTTCAAATTAGCTACAGTCCATTCTCCTTGTGTTTACGAACCTTTTCTAACACACAGTGGCTCCCAAAAGTGTTCGTACACTTTGAAATCTTTTAGTAAAACCAAAATAACTCGAAACTGAATTCGAATATGAAGTCCCATATTTTTTCACATCTTTCCTATGTCATTCTAAATACAACCCATTGTTTTTTTCAAAATATTGACGGATCTTCTTTTTGAAATGGGTCAGAAAACGAAGAGACAGAGAAGTAACACGCCACAAAAATCATCGTACACTCAAATATTTTCGAATAAATCCATGATTAAAATTATCATATGCCGTTTTATTAATATTTTTGTATTATGTTGACCCTTATAAGTCATTTGGCTTTAATTTTTTGTTTATTTATTCCTTAATATTGTGCTTATTACTGTAAAATGGCGGGTATTCGTAAAAAAAACCGCAAACACCATTCAAAATTTGAATTTTTTTCCCACAGTAGTGGTAAATTGGTTTGAAATGTCTCTAAATTAGTTAATTTATTTGTTTGTATAGTAAAGTGCTTGATAAAATGCTTTAAAGAAAGGAATCGGACCGAAAACGAGGTAAGAAAAGAACAACCGGCAAAGTTGACAAAACGTGATCGGAGATTTAAAGTTAAAAAATTTATGAAAAATACACATTTAAGTGCCGTAAAAGTTTCTTCAGAGTTAAATGAAACATTTTACATTTAATTTTCACCTAAAATTGTTCGCCAAGTTCTCTGATTAGCTGGATTAAATGGGACCTCTTCCAGCAGAAATTTTCTTGGTCGTGCGAAAAACAGAAAGCTTACGCTTTTCGTCGCAAAATCAATGATAAATAGGTTAAAAACGTTTTAGAATCACGTCTTACTTACAGATAAAAATTAATTCAACATTTTTGGTTAAACTGCTGTATAACTTTAAGTAGAAGAAAAAATTAGGAACTTAATCGTAAGAACTTATTTGGATCAGTTAATCAGGACGGTGGAGGTGTTCTAGTGTGAGGGTGCATATCAGCATCAGGACTTAGTAGTTCGTAATTTTTTGATGAAATAATGAATCATGCTGTTCCTTTAAATATTTTAAAAATTAATTTTGAAATCTTAGCCAAAAATTTGGTTATTGGAAACAACTTTGTTTTTTTTTATCAAGATAACGATAAGAAGCACACGGTTTACAACGTTTGCGTCTATTGCCTTGAAAATTGTCATAAAGTTTAGAGAATACCCCCTCAATCTCCAGATTTGAACTTAATGTAACGTATTTAGAGATATCTGGTGGCTAGATGACGAAAATAAGACTTTGAAACGAAAATAGAGTTAGAAACAGTAAGACTCGAAGTGTGGTTGAACACTTACTCAGAAATTACACACAAAAAAAAAAAGAAAAGAAAAAGAATGAAATCTATTCCCAGGCGTTTAAAAGGTGTTATGAATACTGCATGATATTCTACTAATTAATAACGTAATCAAAAGTTAGATTATTCAATAATATATAGACATTTTATAAAGTGTACGATGACTTTTGTGAGATAAAATTTCCGGCACTTTTTGGTTTTTGATTTTTAAAAAATTAAGTTTTAATGTTTTTTAAAAATTTTTCATGTAGTTTTGTTTAAAATTGATCATAGATCTTTTAATTAAATACCTATACCGAAACATAAATTCTAACCAATGTATTGGGGCCTATTTCGTTGAAAGTCGTAGGTGTACGAAGACTTTTGGGAGCCACTGTAGGTAGTTGGCATATTCTAAAAACAGAAAAAATACTATCCTTCAGTATTTTAAATTCAGTTCTTTGAAAATTAATTTAAAAAAAAATCAAAGATGTATGGGGTCCATCTCTCCTGTATAGACGTGGTCCATCTCTCCCGATTATCTGGGTGAAAAGTACAGTCCCTCCTTACCTTTCACTATAGATTTAACCTCGCCGTTTTAGGTTATTAGGAAGCAAATATCAAATATGTACTCAGATATTACGGCATCGACAGCAATTAGATGTGGAACGCATATAGCACTTAACTTGTACATATACTTGTAACTATAAAAATAACCGAAATATAGAAATATTAGAGTTATTTGTAATGGTTTTCATCTATTTTTAACTATACTGCCGTGCTAAGCACAGATGTGGTATCTGCAGTAAAGCTCAAAATGAGAAATTGACGATTAAAGTTTTACAACTCATTTCGTTGATTTATGACTTAATTAAATGCTCAACTTGCGGTAGTTGTTTCGTAAATAACTTATCTAAAAACCGTAACAGAGTATTTTTGTAAAAATCATAATTTAAAATTAATAAATGCAGTTACGACAAATTTTCTTTTCAAAACCTTTTCATATACTAAGCTATTTTCATCGTAAGTGACAATTACTAGGCATTTTTAGGGGTATCTGCACAGATACGATAAAAATAGCTTAATAAAACGTTCTCAAAGTATCATTAAATAATACTGAAAACATCTGCTTTCTTTAGACTTAGCTGTTTCTCTTTATTTTGTTACTAGTGGCACCCGCACGGCTTCGCCCGTAATAGAAAAAGGTCTTTTGGTTCGCCTGTATATTTACAAATAATGTATGGTGAAATTTCTCGCCAGTTGGCTTGTGCCCATGTTACGGTTCCACGTTATGATAATTTCGTAATTTATGATAGTTTTTTTCTTAAAATTGGAATAAAAAAAGAACCACATCGAATTTTCGAAAAATCGCTTCGAGGTGCACACCCCCATGCTACATACTAACTTTGTGCCAAATTTCATGAAAATCGGTCGAACGGTTTAGGCGCTATGCGCGTCACAGACATCCTACAGATATCCTACAGACATCCTACAGACATCCAGACATCAAGACATCCTCCGGACAGAGAGACTTTCTGCTTTATTATTAGTAAAGAATACAAATCTAACAGAATCTACCTTTTGAAAGATACCATTTTCAAAACTCCGGGCAGTTAAAACTGTAATCCATAACAATTTTTTGTTTTTTATATTCAAAGAATGTGTTTTTTATAATGTTTTATTTTCTAGATTCATTTTTACCGAGCATGAAGATATTTTGATAGCAGACGATACTTAAATAAAAATATTACTGGCCGTAGAATGAAATGCGTTTTTTTTTTTTTTTGCATGAAAGAATCAGTGAATATTTTACATGCATTTCATCTTTAGAATTTGCATTTTAAATAAACGTTTAAATAAGAAAAAGCTGAATATTTACTTTAACAATTCTGCAAAGTGGTTTTAGTTTTTATTATCAACCTGTATCATCTATTCAACGGTAAACTAATTTTAATATTCTTTGTTACAATAAACTGCTACATTATTAAATCTGCTGCTTTACTAAGGTATAAAAGTCGTATCTACAAATTACTAAGGAAAAAAGTGGTAACTGCGCAGATACCACTTTAAAGGCTTAGTATTTGTCACTTACGTTCAAATTACCTTAGCAAACTCTGCAAACTGTGCAGTTACGACTTTTTTCTTAAAGCTTTTTTTGATATTTCGCGTTCACAAATCGCCAAAAAACTTGACATTTAGGTAAATTAAATTACTAACGACCACCTGGTGACAATAACTCAATTTTGATAAAATGTGCAGATACCACATCTGTGCTTAGCACGGCAGTATAACCCCTTTACCCCATGCTATGACCACTTTTCCCCACCCCATGGGGTAAAGTGGTCATAAATACATAAGGGAAATGAAAGTGTTATAAAGCTACTTAAATCAATATTTTTTCCCTTGAAATTCAATGTACCGTGTTCTTTAACAATGCAATGTAAAATAACAAAAAAAAAGTCGAAATGTTTAAAGAATTTATTGTATTTATTATCCACCACACAAAGTTGAAAACCTACGATTTTATGACCACTTTACCCCATCAGACCCTATGATTCCTTCTCCTAAAAGACACGGTCCTATTAGCCGTGCCTGGCGCTTACTTCAAAAAGAATGTTTAAAAGTAGAAAAGAAATTAAAGAATGATGTCATTTTTTACTTTTCAGTGTAATTTACAATCGATTTTTATTATTTTTCTCCCATATTCGTTCGTTTTCTTCTTTTTTTTTCCAATTAAAATCGTCACCAACGAAATGGATGAGAAAACGCGGGATAATTTCTTCATTTATCATCCAACTATGCGACGTAACTCGAATCGGATTGCATCTAATTAATTTGTCAGCTGATTAGTGGGCGTAATGACTTAGCCAGCTGTTGGAGAAAGTTTAGCACATTTTAGTTTTAGATCAATCATTGATTGAATTGCAAGCATTGGCGATTGTACTATATAATGTAGGAGGCGATAGTATTAGCATTAAAATATGTCTCGTTCAAGGGAATCAATCTCTTTTGTGGTCTCTCCAGGCCAGTCATTTAGAGAGGTCGGGTGCGGGGGATTCCACCTCATCTTTTAGAAATTATGTATTTACATAAAAATGAACTTAGGTTTTTTTTTTCGATTTGCATCAATAATGTACTCCTCCCTCCGCCCCTCTAAAAACTTGAAGTGACAGGCCTGGGTGTCTCCAGGTCAAGAGTGAATTCGAAATTTTCCCGGAACGTCGGCTAGAAATATAGCTAACCCTTAAATGCATCGCGTTACCATTTGGCAATATAGCCAATTTAGTCTTCTAAAATGCTGTAAGAACAAATTGAAACTCTCCAGTTGCCAATAACCAAGAAAATACTGCAAATGCTATGAGTTTAATTTTAAACTTGTACCACCAATTTGATTGAGAGTAAAAATAGATTTCTTTTTTCGGCATTCGCAAATGTGAGAGTTTTTTTCTTTTTTTAGAACGCTTGAAAATTCCAACTTGTAATTCCATGAAAAATAAAGTTATACTACTACTTAAAAAATAAGGCATTTTTACAATTGTTATCGATATGTTCCGATAGTTGATAGTAAATGATCTCTTGTTTTTTTCCTTTTTTTTCAGTTGAAGCCTATTATTACCGAATTTAACCATTCACTTCATACAAAGCTGATTTGCTATTTTGGAGCACTTTTTTGAGGGATCTACATCCTCAGGATTTGGGTCTTGGAAACTGAAAATTTGCATCGGTTGGTTGTAAAGGCATGTCCTCTATAAAATTTCATCCCATAGTCTATGTTTCATCCAAATCGGAGATAGTAGAGCGAACATTACTACTACATGGAATGACTAATAATAGAAGTTGAAGTTTTTTTTTTTCTTTGCTTAAGAACTCGTAACTGATGAACTCATAAATGTCCGCAAGGCTTCGCTACATCTATTTAAGGCTTCAAGACGGAAGGTTTTTCTGTCCGCTACAGAAACTACACCACTATCAGTCTCTCCTCAACAGCAATTCAGGTTAGTGGACAATTTTTGTGTTCTCCTAATAGTCAATATATTTCGACTTGTTTTTGCACAACTGCTACTAAAGAGAAGCCGAAATCCATTATTAACTCAAATCGTAAATTTTTTTGACTTGCATCACTCTAATTCTAGCAAGTCTTAAATGGTACGCCCTCTATTTGTAAATAGGAAACTACTTTACTTCAAAAATCTTCCTCCCACCTCAAATTTGTCTTTAAGTTGAGTTTCTTTTTCCTTAGCTGCATTGTTCCAAAACGATAATTTTCAAAATAAACTAAAAACAAAGTGAATTTCTGCCTTCTCAAACAATTATGACTCCAACGTAAGGCCACAAAATACGCAGTTCACAATCCGAGAATAGAAAATTACTTTTCGTAGAATTGTTTCAGATAAAACAGGCTAAGAGGAATCTATGTGAGGAAGCGTCACTAAAGAATTGAAGAAACGGAAGAAAGCTTTAAAAACAAAAGGAGGAACAAATTGCTAGAAATTAAACAAAACTTTGCTATTGTGATAATATTAATCTTAAACAATCCCCTCTTTCTGTTTAACTTGAAAGGTTTACAGTTGACCGTATAACAATTACTTAAGTAAGTAGCAATATTTAGTATTTTCCACAAAGAATTTTTACTTTTACCTTGTTATTTCGTTTTATGAGTAATTATTTTCTTCCAGTTTGATCTAAAGAGTAAACAAAGTGAATTAACCTCATATTCTCGAAATATTAAAAGCATAATAACAAAAAAATATATAATTCTAGATATTATAGACTTTTTTCATGTAACGATATACATTAAAACAAAATAAAAAGAAAAGAGGAGTTTTTTTTCGCTTATGACTCTTTACGTTTTAGCAATTTTTATATTCTGACAAAACTCTCTATTGTTATTCATTTTTATGTATTTATTTATTTGATTTTTTTTTTATTGTTAAAGTAAAACTTTTTTATTTTCTTCTATTTCTAATATGCAGAAGAAAGTATTGGATTCGTGAAAATTTCGTATTTTGACGGATTTATATGTTTTGAGGTGTGCCGAGTCCATTTCGACAATTTTTGGGAAATGTCTGTCTGTCTCTATGTGTGCGTTTATTTTTACTGAATTTTTCTCGTTTGTTTATTAATAATTATTATAATTATTAATTGTACTAAGCAATTTCGATTGTCAACACGTTCTAGTATTTTTATGAATTTGAGTTCATTAATTTTTGTGTAGCACGCATGCAATGTCGCAAGAAAAACGCAGTGGAGAAACTTTTTCCTGGATTTTAGAATATCATAAATTTTGAACAAAAATTATTCAAACTTTGTAATTCTATTGTCAATGCACATGCTTTTAATGAGTTATAATTGTAGTGCGTAAATATTGATTTTCTAAAACATATTGGCATCCAAAGAGGCTATCAAAATCGTTCACATGAAAAATTGCCTATTTTTAATGCGCTGTAGCTCAAGTTTGTCCTATTGCGTCTTCTTTTCGTTGGTACCATTAGAAAGAAGATATTTTTTCACACAGAAATATTTCATTCTCTTGTAATATTTTAGCGGCCCCTTAACTTCAAAATATTTTAGCGGCCCTGTGCGGCCGCACAGTTTGCCATCCCCTAAGCACGACCCTGCACATAAATTTCCGAATATGAGAGTGAAAAATTACTTGCACGTATTAATATTACATATCGTTGAAAAGGGTAGAATTTTCCGCGTTCTAAACAGTTTTTTCAATGCTCTTACTTAATTACGGGAAGAGCAATTTGCGTTTTTAGCTCGAACTAGTTTTAGGCTTAGCTGAAATTTAGGCACTAGTTTCTTCATTAAATCTATCAATAAAAAGTGAAGGAATTGTCCCACAGTTTTCCTTTTTACACCATTGGAAAAAGCGACATTTTTTACTCTAGATCTCTCTCGACATATGGTCGAAAAAGTTAAGCTTCTATCTTCAAAGGAAAAAAAGTTACAAGAGTTTTTAAATCAAGTTCGGAAAATGTCATTTTGATTCAGGTTGTTAACCATTTTCTTTTCGCGTTTCCACGGTTAAGCTTTTTGAATCCATTGTTTCTTTACTTATTTTGCGTTTAATTTCTTAAACTTATTTTATTTCGTGTTTCCATGGTTACGCTTTTAAAATCCATCTTTCGTATTTTATTTTCTTAAAAGTATTTTAATATCTGTCGTCATTGTTTGGAAAGGTAATTTTGCATGGTGTTTTTTTCCCCTTTTATTTAAGCCTGATTGTTGAATGAAAATATCGTCGCCTCAGAGCAACAGTAAGGTATTTAATCCTAGAAATAACACTAAGATGTCTTACTCTTGCTCTGAGGCGATGATATGTCACTTGACACAATTTTTATTTTCAAGTTAGATCGGGCAAAGCCGGGCAACGCAGTTCTTAAAATATAAAGATTTGAAAGCTACTGTTAATGTGATTTTATACTTTTTCGTTTGTTTGGCGAAACATTTATTATTGCCAAAGGACAAAATCCACTTCACTCGCAAAAGGGCTGGGTTCTGGTAGCGTGGTCGCTCGGCGCGTTACGCGCTGAGAAGTTCAGTCTAGGATTATTGTTTTAAAGCAACCGTAAATTTAATTGTTTTTGCGATTTGTTTTGAAAGAAAAAAAAAACTTTCGATTTGTTTTTATCATAGATAATTTGTAGATATTCGATATTTTCTTCTTTTTTTCTGAGGATGATTTTTGAATGTTCCACGGGATGGTTTTTGAGCAATCACGATTGCTTATTGCTTTCATTTGACTGTTTTGATGTCCTATGATTTTATTTTCCCACCGCCACCCTCTGCACCATCACCGTCGACCGGTTCCTCACGATGCTGCTCCTATAGCGAAAACCGTCTCCAGTTTTCGTCAATATCCTATGTTTACACTCATACATACACGCATCTACACAGACACACACACACACGTATACATATATACAAATACACATACAAACACATACACCTACACACATACACAAACACACACTCACATGCACACAACTACCCACACACTCATGCCTGCACACAGACACAAACACACATACACATACTCGTGCACACAAACACAAACACACATGCCTACACACACATACACATACCCCTACACACAAACACACATACCCCCACACACGCCTACATACACACACACACACTCGTGATTGCGAAAAACATAATTTAAATTTAAGATGACAAAATTCAAAATAATTTTTTTTGAGCAATCACGATTGCTTATTGTACTCATTTGACCGTTTTTGGTGTCCGTGCCTTTTTCAACTTGGACCAGAAGCCACTGCAGCACCACCGCCCACCGTCCTCTGCTGGCGACGCGGCGCGGCTGCTCCGGTTTTGAGCTATCCGCTTCTCCTGGTCGGAGGCGTCTATGTCCTACACACATGCACATTCACACACATACACACACAGGACTTCACACCCACACAACTATGCCTACGTAACCGCCCAGGAGGAGAGGCAGGTTTGGTGGGGACAGGAGCCGTTTCTAGAAACAATAACTCCAATGAGTAGGATCGTGTCTCAGTTCGTGATTGCGAAAAACATAATTTGAATTCCAAATTTCAGAATTCAAATTGATTTTCTTTTATTTATCTTTTTTTTTTTTTTTTTGAGCAATCACGATTGCTTATTGTCCTCACTTGACCGTCTTTGGCGTCTGGTTCCTTTTTCAGCTTGGACCAGCAGCACCACCGCCCACCGTCCTCTGCAGGCGCGACTCCTCCGGTCCCGAGCTATCCGCTCTCCTGGTCGGAGGTGTCCATGTCCTACACACACGCACACTCACACACTCACACATATACACACAAACGACTTCACACATATACACTCCCACACTCACACATATACACACATACACTCACACACGCCTACATGCATACACACAGGTCTACGCACACACCCAAGCCCACACACACATAACTATGCACACGTATCCGCCCAGGAGGAGGGGCAGGAGCCGTTTCTAGAAACAATTACTCCAATGAGTCTTCACGAGTCCTGTCGCAACTCGTGATTGCGAAACACATAATTTGAATTCAAAATTTCAGAATTCAAATTAATTTTCTTTTTTTTTAAATATTTTTTTTAAGGTGTGTAAGCATTTTATACAAAGAAAAAAGATCATTTCACATCAGAGGGGGAGGGTGCGTCAATTTTTTTTATTCAACGAAATTCCATTAAATTTTTAGCACGAGCATCGCTGTGCGGGAACTGCTAGTTTGCTATAAAGAGAAAGAGATAACATTTCTCCTTATTAGTATAAGGTACATGGGATTTTCGGTAAAATTCGGAGTCTTGAACTTCTACCGATCCAAAACATTAAGTTCGGGACGACACTGTTCGAATATTGACGAAGTTTTTAGGGATAGATAAAAAATTTTGCAGGCAAGTAAAACCGCTTTCAATTGGTTCAGTACGCAACCCTTCTAGGGAAGATTTTGGCAGCCTAGGGTTGAAATTTTTCGACTGTAGCTAAATTTTATAGTGTCAAGGACTAGGCGCTAATGAATTTCAGCCTTGCTTATACTGCCAAAATAAAACGATTGCTCAAAATTTGGAGACAGCGTCCAAATATTGAAGTATCCTCCCTTGTAACTGGCAAGTTTAAGTTTAAAAAAGGTAGAATTACGGTAACCGGGTCGCGGCGATAGATATTTCACTCTGGCAACCCGCTACCTTACCTTGGTGACGGAGCAATTTTGGTAACCCTACACCAAAGCTGATTTGCTATTCGTTTGGCCAATCAACCATTTCAGAATTCACTTTTACAAAATTGTAATTTATTTGTCCAATAAATCTTTTTTTTTTTTAATTCCGTGAAATAATATTTTTAATTTTCTCAAAGGTGCTTTTTTTCTGAAAATTGGCAACACATTGTGCTTTTTACTTTCTTCTATATCTAATATATAGAAGAAAGTATTGGATTCGTGCAAATTTTTGAATTTCGAATTTTGACAGATTCGAACGTTTTGAGGTGTGCTGAGTCCATTTCGACTATTTTTGGAAAATGTCTGTCTGTCTGTGTGTATGTGTGTGTGTGTATGTGTGTCACGTCTGTTTGTGACCAGTTTTTTGTGGCCGCTCTACAGCAAAAACTACCGCATGAAATCGAACGAAACTTAGTACACATATGTGCCCCTATGTGAACTTGTGCCCATTGGTTTTTGGCGCGAATTCCTCCAAGGGGGGTGGAGCAATGGGACGTTTTTTGGGTTACGCGTGATTGCTATTCCTCAGGAAGTAACTGGCGGAATCAAACAAAATTTGGTCCATATGTTGCCATTAACAGAAACAGGTGCTGATTCAATTTTGGTGTCAATAACTCAAACGCGGGTTGAGCTATAGAACATTTTTTGTCGTCAATTGTGACTGCTGTATCTCAAGAAATAATGAACGGAATGAAAGAAAAATTTATCGGCAAGTAGCCCTTAGTAGGTATAAGAGCTGATTTTGTTTTGGTGTCAACAGCTAAAAAGGGGGGTAGCGCAATCGGCCCGTTCTTTTTTTCCATTGTGAGTGCCCTATCTCAAGAAGTAATTCTACGTTCTGGTTGAAATTTGGAATATATGTGAATCCATATGTAAACAGGCTTTGGTTCAATTCTGGCGCCAATCGCGCCAAGAGGTGCTGATTTATTTTTATTATCATTATTTTTTAGCGAATAAAAATAGTTTTATTAATGCAACAATAAGAAAGATAAATCGTAATAGATTGTCGTCTGCGTATTTCTCGTGATTTTAATTGTGTGGAAATGATCGGAAATATTATCTCAATGATTTAAAATTTTTAACTGTTGCCATCTTATGTTTGTTAACAAATAAAATATTTGTAATTAATTAAAGCAAGGCTTTTAAAATAACTTTCAATTTTCGCTCTTTGCTTTGCTTTTGCAATAATTCAGACATTGGGATGGTCGTCAAGTTTTTGCATGTGTAATTTCGTTTTTGTTGGGAATATTGCTTCCTCGTCAAGCATGGGGAGGGATCAGAAAAAAAAAGAAAAATATAGAAGAAAGTTTCGTAATGGCCACAACATACTAGTTCAATTTTTACTTTCTTCTATATCTAATATATAGAAGAAAGTATTGGATTCGTGCAAATTTTCGACTTTCGAAGGATTCGAACGTTTTGAGGTGTGCTGAGTCCATTTCGACTATTTTTGGAAAATGTCTGTCTGTCTGTGTGTATGTGTGTGTGTGTATGTGTGTCACGTCTGTTTGTGACCAGTTTTTTGTGGCCGCTCTACAGCAAAAACTACCGCATGAAATCGAACGCAATTTGGTACACATATGTGCCCCTATGTGAACTTGTGCCCATTGGTTTTTGGCGCGAATTCCTCCAAGGGGGGTGGAGCAATGGGACGTTTTTTGAGTTACGCGTGATTGCTATTCCTCAGGAAGTAACTGGTGGAATCAAACAAAATTTGGTCCATATGTTGCCAGTAACAGGAACAGGTGGTGATTCAATTTTGGTGTCAATAACTCAAACGGGGGTTCAGCTATAGAACGTTTTTCGTCGTCAATTGTGACTGCTGTATCTCAAGAAATAATGAACGGAATGAAAGAAAAATTTATCGGCACGTAGTCCTTAGTGGGTATAAGAGCTGATTTTATTTTGGTGTCAACAGCTAAAAAGGGGATAGCGCAATCGCCCGTTCTTTTTTTCCATTGTGAGTGCCCTATCTCAAGAAGTAATGCTACGTTCTGGTTGAAATTTGGAATATATGTGAATCCATATGTAAACGGGCTTTGGTTCAATTTTGACGCCAATCGCTCCAAGAGGTGTTGATTTTTTTTTCTTTTGCGAATAAAAATAGCTTTATTAATGCAACAATAAGAAAGATAAATCGTAATAGATTGTCGTCTGCGTATTTCCCGTGATTTTAATTGCATGGAAATGATCGGAAATATTATCTCAATGATTTAAAATTTTTAACTGTTGCCATCTTATGTTTGTTAACAAATAAAATATTTGTAATTAATTCAAGCAAGGCTTTTAAAATAACTTTCAATTTTCGCTCTTTGCTTTGCTTTTGCAATAATTCAGACATTGGGATGGTCGTCAAGGTTTTGCATGTGTAATTTTGTTTTCATTGGGAATATTGCTTCCTCGTCAAGCATGAGGAGGGATCAGAAAAAAAAAGAAAAATATAGAAGAAAGTTTCGTGATGGCCACAACATACTAGTTAGATCTTGGAAACATTTTATAAAATTTCACATCGCCTAATGTTTGTCACTTTTAACTTTTTTAAGTTATAGGTTTAAAAGTTAGTTATTCATACCTTTTGGATTTTTTTTTTTTTTTTGGAATGTGTTAGCAGTAAGTTATTTCCTTCATGTTTTATTGTTTTACCTTAAATTTAAAATGTATTAATTATCGTAATAACTTATTCAGTAAGTTAGAATTATAATTTTAATTATGATAACGTTCTCTGAATGGATCTTTTGATGTGATTTAACTTATTTAGTAGATCGTTTGGAACTACTTTGATATACCCCCCCCCCAAATCGGACATTTGGCGACTTTTTTTTTTCTCACTCAAGGTACAAAATACAAGAAAATACTAAATTTGGCAACAGCAAAAACCTAACAGCTGAAAAAACCTAAATTGGCAACACAAAAATAAGAAACAGCAAACCCTAAAAAGTCCGTAAGGAGTGACAGATTTGGCGCGTAATTTTTTTTTTTTTTTTGGGGGGGGGGGGGTATATCAAAGTTATACCGATCGTTGTAAGTCTTAATTCAGCAGTAAGTATTTTTAATGGCTTTTTCTCAGATTATTTCAGATTAATGTCGTGTTCTATCCAAATTTTACTGTTGTAAATTTTGGTAGAAATTTGTTTCTTTTTAATGTTCCTTAGGAAATTAAACATGTTGATAAAAAAAAATTTTTTTGAAAAAAAAAATAGAACCGACTTCAAAATTGCTCTAAAAAGTGAAAAATAATTTTATTCTTTAAACACCATCGATAATACTTTTAAACATAATTTTTGAAGTTGGCGCAAAAACGATAGATAAAATCATTCACAGCCATAACTCAACTACAAGTATAAATTTAACCAGGTCCAGTTTCTTCACTACCACATGCATTACGCATTGATGACAGCGTATTTGAGTAACGATATAAATGTTTCGTTCCTAACTTTGGATGATTTTTTTGATAAAAATATGAACGAAGCATGGTTACAATGGATTTTACTTTTTGTTTCGCGCCAACTTCAAAAATTATGTTTAAAAGTATTATCGATGGTGTTTAAAGAATAAAATTATTTTTCACTTTTTAGAGCAATTTTGAAGTCGGTTCTATTTTTTTTTTTCAAAAAATTTTTTTTTTCATTCTTTTTAGTGTAAATGCAGATATTTCAGTAAAATTAAGAAGTTACCTAGTAAGAAGTTCGGCTCTATATCACTGTATTGCTTTAGAAAAGCCTTTATTCAAAATTATCATTACAATTACTATTAATGTTACCTACTGTTATATAGCACCAAACTTTTATAACAATGAGTTTCATATTGTCGCGTAGATGAAGATAGCGAAGACAATGTGAAAGCCAAATGAAGCGAATACTCGTTAGTCTCAACTCGAGATCTTTATTCAGAACCACGAATGAACATTACATCTCCTTATATACAACTTGAGAAAGTGCTGGAACTTTCCAGACTTGGAAAGATACAGAAATTAATAGAACATTCGAGAAAATACGGGAAACAGTAGAAACGAAATTTAAGTAAAATTCATTTTGTCCTAGTCGGGATTTGAACCCGGGTCGCTCGTGTGGGAGGCGAGAATTCTACCACTGAGCCACCGTTATCCACGGATAAAAAGTGCGAACTTCGCTACAATATCATTTTAATCATTTAATAGGGAAATTTACTGTTTTTTGCCCATAACTTTTTTCTAAAGAACAAATATGGTCAAACAAAGTAATGGGACCTAAGTTGAGCCATCCCCTATCCATTAAAAAAAGAATCATCAAAATCGGTTCACTAGGTGAGACGCTATGAGTGGACAAACAAAAAAAAAAACATACATACGGTATGAATTGATAACCGCCTCCTTTTTGAAGTCGGTTAAAAAGTGTAACCCCATATACGTCATGAACCTTTTCGTTCTCATTTTTATTTCTTTTCCCACACCTCCGCTTCTAAATATTTTTTTTATTTAAAAAATTCACCAAATTAAAGGAAAAAACGAGTTTAATATTACACTACAATGGGAACTTAAAGAGCAGTATCGGCAAATTTTTATTTAAAAATTATTTTCGCATTTATGTCATGCGTTGTACTTAGTCTTTCTTGTACAAGCTTGCTTATTTGCTTTCCACTTAAAAAAAAAATAAAACGTCAAATTCAATCATTTCGCTAATTTTAGAATCGAATCCAAAACACGTTTCCTTTAATGTCTCAAAAATTCATCTCTGTAGATATTGCACTTTATCTTCCCACGTTTATGTTAACATCTTGAAAAAAGTTACCTCTCATTTGTCTTTTCTGCAAACTTAATTTCAAAGTATGAAAAATAACATAGTTCTATTTAAAAATCTATGCTTAATCATTTGTTTCTTTCCATGTTTTGCAATATTTTAAAAAGGAAAAAAGAATTTTAGTGTTTTTTTTTTCTTTACGGTTGTGATCAGAGAAAGAAAAAGGTCAATAAACAGTTGTAGTTACAAAGGTGATAGTTTGAGCTTTCCGAAGTTCAGCCCCTTTTCTTTGGGGCAACTCTCATTGGATGATTTCCTTTGTTTACATTGTAGTACTTTGTTTACATTGAGTCGTTGGTGCCAAATTTGGCAATTTTTGAAAAAATACGCCAACGCGACCCGGTTACCGTAATTCTACCTTAAAAAATTATGCACTTAAAGACTTCAACCCAAATGTACCAAAACCACACTAAAGACTCTAGTATAGTGCTGAATGTACCCCCTTTTTTCACTAGACGTTAAATCGCGGATATCACAAATTTGACATTTCAACTGCGCATGCGCGTGGACTTGACCTTTTTGGGCTTTCTGTTTTAAGATTCCGTGTTGCTTGTTTATATTTAGGCTGAGTTAGAATCCCAACAAATTAATGAGTGCGATAAAAAATATTTTCACAGCGATTTTGGCCCTGAAAAGGGTCTTTGTTTGACAAAAATCACGAATCCATCTCCGAATCCATTAATAATTAAAACGCAAAACTCAATCTCTACCGAGGCCTAAAAACTAAATCAGAGAAAGCTATGGGATTTCTAATTTTATCCGTTTTCATCTCATATTTGTTAACGAATTTAAAATGTTTGTAATTATTTAAAGCAAAATTTTTGAAATAAGCTAAGTCCGCGCGCAAGCGCAGTTGAAATGACAAATTTGTGATGTCCGCGATTTACCGCGTTAACGTCGGGTCCTTTTTTCTGAGAAAATAATCAATCTGGCCGCTTCACATCTTTGGCAATATTCAGTATTTTTGGATTTGACCAATACCACACTAGAGACAGTGTCTCTAGTGTGATGTTGATTTCACTGTAGTCACCAGTGGTGATATTGTAGTAATGATAGCAACAAATGCATTTGTGTTATAAAATATTTAATTGTCTCGTTTTCATTTAATATACTTTATTATTTGGCAACATGTGCGATGAAGAAATTAAAAACTTTGACTGCGGTGTGTTTAATTTTATTCATAAGAAGCTTACTACGTAAAGAAAGATTTTAAAACTAATATTCAGTTAATTGATACAATGGCCGCCTGTAAATGGATGCATTCACCTTTTTTAACAAGAAATCAGCGACCAGCAGTTGTAAGAATAGTACCCCCGTTTTCAGTTCAATGCTATCAAGCCAATACTCAAGTAGCCAGTCCTAAAACAGGCACACCAGTCAGAAAGAGTTCACCCGTGTCCACGGATTTCAGAAGACTCTATGAAAACGGAGAAATACCAGTTGCAATCGATCCTGGCACTCAACTACGCAAGATTGTTTGGTTCCACGACATTAAATCTCTGGACTTAAACTACTATTTGCCGATATTTTTTGAAGGTCTATTGGAAACGATGTACCCCTACGACGTCATGGCTAATCAGGGCTGCATCCACCTCATACGCTCTCACAAGGAAAAACCAATTAAAAGTCTACCTCTGCTGGCAATGTACATCCGAAAAGCATTCCTGCTTCAAAATTTGAATGTTATCATTAACGCCTGTAGAGTTCTTCAAGCTTTAGTTCTATCAAATACAGAAACGGGTGAAGCTTTGTTGAAATATTATAACAGTCTCCTGCGGCCGTTAAGCAAGTACAAGGAGTGTCATGCAATTGTGTTTGATACAGTGCAACCGATTCTTGGGAGAAAGTATATTGTGAGCGATATTGTACTTCAAACGTTACACACTTTAGACATGACAGGTGGTCAAGAAGCGTATAGAGTCATTAACAAATGTGTTCCTACCTATGATCAGAGAGCAAGGTTGATGGCTCCGATGTTACATTACTGAAAATCATGTCATGGCATTTTTGTCTTGATTCGCAGTTTTGCTTTCAATCGACTTATATTCTATTCTTAATAGCGTCGTCTTTAAACACAGAGCAAAAATGTGCACCTGAGAAACGTGTAATGTACATTTTTATTACCAAATGTTTTTGTAATGTGTTTGGTTTTATTAAAAGCATGGTACAAATGCTGCCATTTTTAGATAAAGAAACAAGAATACTAACAATTCATGTTTTAAAAAGTACATTTTTGAACACAATTTGATGTTATATTTGTCCATAATAACTAATAGTACTTTTCCGCTGTACGTCACTTAGCTTCGCGACATTCTACCTAGACGAAAATAGAAAAATAAAATTTACATCTCGCAATATTTGCTTCTCTTTTTCTGATTTTACATTTTACTGGAATTTTTAATGCTTATTAATGACTTTATATATTTGTTTGATTTGATGGATTATTTAACATCTCAACGGAGGTTTTAGATAGTGAGATCCAAAAGTAATGAGCATTCGTTTAAAAAGACAAAATTATTGAGTTGATCGGTACAACTGCTATAAGTCTTAAAAATGGGCACCTACAGCAACAATGTACTTCTGCAGGCGGCTTTTCCACTCGACGTTAAATCCAGGTTATCACAAATTTGCCATTTCAACTGCGCTTGCGCGCGGACTTTGCTGATTTCAAAAATCTTACTAAAATTGATTACAAACATTTTAAATTTTTTAATAAATATGAGATAGCAACAGATAAAAATTAGAAATCACAAAGCTTTCTCTAATTTAGTTTTTAGGTCCTGGTAAAGATTGAGTGTTGCGTCTTAATTATTAATGGATTCGAAGTCTGATTTTCTATCCAACAAAGGCCATTTTCAGGGCCAAATTTTTAAATACAAAGCCGAACCCTCAACCTAAAAAAAAATGTATAATACTAAGCTGTTTACGCCTAGAGTAAAATATCCGCAAAAGACAGATATCTATACTCATGTTCCAATCATTTTTGAAGTACACAACGTGTTTTACGTTTATGTTAAATAAATATTTCCAAACCAATAAATATTGAAGTGTCATTTTTCTCTTTACATTATAAAGATTATCAGTTATTCATATCCGTAGTTTCATATAATATATCACTAAATCGCTGTGAAAGTATTCTAATCGCATTCATTAATTTGTTGGGACTCTAGCTCAGCCTAAATATAAACGAGCAACGCGAAATCTTAAAACAGAAAGCCCAAAAAGCTAAGTCTGCGCGCAAGCGCAGTAGAAATGGCAAATTTGTGATAACCGAGATTTAACGTCTAGTGGCTTTTCCATGACTCAAAGACATCCCTGAAGTCCTGTTCCGAAATATCTGCAAGGGCTGCCTTGACATGTGCTTGGATGTCCTCGATGGAGTCGAAATGTTTCCTTTTCAGCGCTGATTTTAATAGCAGGAAACAACAAGAAGTCAGGAGGTCACAAGCCTGAACTTTAGGAAGGTTAGGGCAGCACGGGAGAGTTGACTCGGACCACCTTCAGTCAGAACTCTCGGCACAAGTTTCGCGCAGACTTTCCGCATGTGCAACTTCTCCGTAACAATGCGTTGCTTCGTTGTTTCCGATAAGTCCAGGGCTTTTGCTACTTGGTAGGGACTCAAATACCACTCCGCGTTCAAAAATTCTCACACTCGTTGCACATTTACGTCAGTACGGGCCGTGGACGGGCGTCCAGACTGGTGTTCATCAGTCACCAATTTCCGGCCTTACGAAATGATTCGTGCGACTTTTCTACTTGCGAATAGGACAGACACTCAATCCCAAGTGTCTGTTGAAGCATTGCGAACGTTTGGGAAGGAAACCGGAAGGAAAGTTGGATATCTTTGCGTTGCTCTGGCGAACTTTCCATATCGCTGTGTCACGCACCACCGTATAGGGGTTACTGTTAAAGCTGATGGTACCGCTTCGAAAGCTGGGAGACAACTCATCTGCGTTGTGCTGTAAAGTCAACAACCCCCACCACCGTCATTGTCAAGCGGAGCGAGCTGCAGGGTGTACATTCGTCAGTACAACTTGAAGCTCATTACTTTTGGATCGCACCATGTATTGTTGTATTATTTAGTTGGCAATCACTTTAGCGTTATTTAATGACTTGTTTTGGGGATATTTTGATAATTGGGAATCTGACGCGGTCGTCTCATTTTTGGCGTAAATAGTTTTCTTTTGGTAACCCTGCTAATTTATAGTAACCCTATGTGAATAGATGTTTCGGTTCTCTTTGTTTAGATTTGCAACGAAAATTACCTCTTACGCAGGCACTCTAGCCAAAAATTGACGCCAATGAAGAAAGATCGCCAAACTCCTAATTATCGAAATCTTCTTCCCCTTGTTTTCTTATTTGGCAAAGTGATGTACCTATAACAGAAAGTACTTAAGTACCTTTCCGTTAAAGATATGTCACTTGGCGCATTTTTAATCTGTGCGAATATTTTTCATTTTACATATTTTATTGCTGCCGTATTTGGTTAAAGCAACGCCCCGTAACACTGGTACACCCAAGGTTACGTCGACACTACTAGCTATTTTGCCTTTTTAATGAACTTTTAAATAAAATGATCCATTAAACAAGACTAAAAGTTAGAGTAAAAGGAAAATAATCTGCCAAACTGATAAGCAAGCCGTAATAATGGGAAAAGTGAGTACACGCACCCATTCTTTTGAATTCTCAAAAAACATCGGTTTAACATCAAAAAACATCTGTCGACTTAAAAGGAAATAGAGTGGGGTCACATCAGATTTTCTAAAGGACTGAATGTCATTGGTTTCTCTGAAAAGCTGTTTTAATAAAAGGTATATAGGGTATTATTGAGAAAAAATATTTTGTTAATTTTGATTAATGAATAAATATGATTAAGTTATTTTACCACGAAACAATCAAAGATCATACATTTTTATTTCTTGTAAATGTCATCACTGAACACTTTGTTACCATTTAATTAAAAAAAAAAAAAAAACCCGACTGAGTCGCAAATGTAGAATCAAGAGGGAAAATTGAAAATCCGTTTAAAAGCCTTATGCTACTAAAAATCAATTACACGTATTTTATTTGTGAACAAATAGAAACTGGCAACAGATGAAAAATTTAAATAATTGCTTTTATTTTCCTTGTATGGCCGTGGTAGCCTGATCGGTAAGGCATTGGACTCGGGGCCGGAGGGCCTCGGGTTCGATCCTTGCTGGTCGAAGACCCACCGTCGTCATTAAAGGGGACTGGGCGACGTTAAATATGCTCGTGGTCTCAATCTCCTCCAAGTGAAACGATACCTCTGGGGGTGCTAGCACCAGGTAGCTATTAGCTCTTGGACTAGTTCTAAATTCTCATTAACTGCTCGATCCGGTGATGGTGCTGCCATCTATCGGTATATAAAATAATGGAGGTAAGGCACTCAGTATGCAGACCTTGACATAAAATTCAGTTGAAGTCAGTTGTGACTCTGAATCGAATCGAATCGAATTTTCCTTGTCGACGTTGTATGCCAACAATGAATTCGGTTAGTGTAGTAGACGCTATAGTTCACTTACAGATAAGGATTTTCTGATCATGATATAATTCAAACTATTTATAAACATTAAACCACAAATAGTAATTCAGTTGAAAATTTCTTATTTCAATAAAACTACTTCACAAAATTTGAAAAATGCTTTGAACGTTATTATGCAATCCAAGACTTTCAAATTTTATTAATATTTTGTTTAATATAATTTATTTATACATATTTTTCAAAACGATAACCGTTTGTGAACCTAAATTTTTGCATTGAGACAGACAAAAACAAATAGGTACATATTATCGAAAGAAATTTTTGGAAATGTAAGTCGATGTGAAGTATTCTTATTCACTTTACTGACAGATGGCAGCACTAGAGAGTTTTTTTATTTTCCCGATTAATTACTTTTTTTTAAAGTGAATATGATAAAATTTAAAAAAAAGGGGGGGGCGTCCACGAGGGGGAGGTGTGCATAGTGCAGACTGCACCATTGAACTTTTGAGGGAGGGGGATTTTGCATAAATTTTCGCTGCATTTTACGAAGTGGACCTCATTCTTGGTGAGAGAGTAGGCTTCTGTAGTAGGGTTGGGCGATATCAGAATTTTAATACCGCGACATATCGCTCTTCAAGTATCGATATTTTCTATATATCGATACATTTAGGTCGATAAATTCAACATTTTATGGGGGGAAGGGTAAGAGATATAAATGCAATACCTATTACATAAGTATCTGCAACGGAAAAAAGTCATCGGCCCGAAGTAAATATTTCAGCAATTTATTCTACTAATAATAGCAACAGCCAGGCCCGGACTGGTCCGGTCTGCTAGTCGGCGATCACCGAGGGCCCCCGAGCTAGGGTGGGCCATCAAATGAAGTTGGAAAATGTCGTAGCAAAAAATGATTTTACAATTCTTTGATTACCCGTCTGCGCGTGCGCGACGCAAAGGAGGGTGATGTGTTTATCCGAGTCTATGTATGTATCTCCGGTTCTATGTGGCGTTCTACAGGCTAAACGCCTTAGCCAATAATGGTAATTCTGACGTCAATCGATTTGTCTTAACCTTGGGAGTGTCACTAAACACATGACAGTAATTAAAAGTACCATTTTAAAAACCGGTTGCCATTTTGTCAGTTCGGGATCGGTGCACGTTGGGTGTTGCACAATGTGTCGCACGCTACCTGCGTCTGACAAATGTAGGTAGTTTTCGCTGCCTGAATTTTTTTGTTTACTAAGTCTATTAATTGGGGTCTCAATGGCCGAGTGGTCTAAGCAATTGCTTCTCCTACTTGAGGCGGTGGGTCAAGACACTCTCGCTTCGGATGTACTTTTCCTCTTTCTGATGTAAATTCTTTCACGTGTTCTTTATATGTATTCTGTACTGTAATAAAAAAATATATCATGCGTAACGAAGGCAAGACACTCAGATTGTAGTCCTCATCAAAATAAACCCGTGCAATAAGCACCAAAAGAAAGAAAGTCTACTAATTCAATTTTTAACCGACTTCAAAAAGGAGGCGGTTATCAGTTCTACCGGGAAGCGGCACAATGTCAAACAATGAAACTTTCTTGCACCGTACCAAAGTACACATTTGGCGAGTTTATTTGGCGATCTTTATTTAGAGCTAATTTGGCGAGGCATTTTGGCATGTTCCAACGGTTCTAACGTTCTTTCACGGAAGGTTCTTCGCTGCGGATGTGATAACATTTGCGCCGTGTCGATATATCCTTCTTTCCAGAACGAAAACTAAATTAATATTCTGTTTTCACTGATTGATTGATAAAATTGTTGTTGTTGAGATTATATTTTATATTTTCGTGCATTGCTATTGATTAATTTGTTGTTTTCAGTAGTTTTGTATCATAAGGTGGTCATTTTTGTTATTACTGATTGTTCTGAACTATTTACAATTATCCAAAATGTAATTTATTTTTAGTACTTGTATAAATTTTTGTATTTATTTATGAAAACAATGAGAATTCTCGTGGTTGGCGATTCGATGATTAAATACATCGAAGATGATTTAGTCAGAAAATTGCCCGATCATGATGTAGATGTACATTGTTTTCGTGGTATAACAGTGGAAGGATTAACACACGAAATACCTTTAACTGGCAATTCTTATGATTGGGTATTCGTTCATGTTGGTACAAATAATTCTTCTGATAATGAAGCCGATTGGCTAAATAAATATGATTTCCTTTTCGAGGAATTGCGATGTTGTTATCCCGAAGCTCAATTCATTATTTCTGCTGTGATTCCTCGACTAAATAATTTATTTCGTGAGCATTATATGTCATTGTTTCAGTTATCGCATTTAAATTCTAAAATAGATTTAATTAATGCTGCTCTTGAAGAGAGCCTGCTCAAAGCGGGAAGCTTTTGTTTTTTGCAGGTCTCATCTACCATCATGGAAGGGATATTTGAGCAGAGATGGACTTCATCCCAATTTTGCTGGAAATAAAAGGTTGGCAGATGTGATTGCATCATCCTTATCAACTGAAATCGGAAGTGAACATTCCAAGGTAAATCGGGATTTGGAGGTAAGTGAAGTTCCTTTCACCTATCATGATAATGACTTTCCTGCTTTACCATGCACTTCTAATGTTTCTGAACCTTTTTCTCAATTTAATAATGCTGAATTAACACCTGCTCCTGTAATTCATTCTAATCTGTCATCCTTTTCTCCTTTACCTCAACAATCCACTGAAACTTTTTGTATTGTTGGCTATCCAATAGCACAAAAAGTGTCATTCACTAATTCTCAAACTCCCTGTCGCTATTCTGTTCCTAAACCTGTTGCAAAACTACCACCTGTTCCTTTTCCTTGCATGAAGTCGAACCTGTCATCATTTTCTTCTCTACCTCGACCATTTACAGAATCTTCCGTTCTTGACTGTCCACCTTTTGCCTCTACTAATTCTGAAACTGTTTCTAAACCTTTTTCTGCTTCCATTCCAAAACTACCACCTGCTCCTTTTCCTTGCATGAACTCTAACCTATCATCATTTTCTCCTTTATTTCCATCATCCATTCTTGGCTGTCCACCTTTTGCCTTCACTGATTCTGAAACTGTTCCTAAACCTTTTTCTGCTTCTATTCCAAAACTACCAACTACTCCTTTTCCTTGCATGAAGTCTGGCCTATCATCATTTTCTTCTTTACCTCCACCATTTACCGAATCTTCCGTTCTTATCTGTCCACCTTTTGTCTCTACTAATTCTCAAATTGTTCCTAAACCTTTTTCTGCTTCGATTCCAAAACTACCACCTACTCCTTTTCCTTGCATGAACTCTAACCTATCATCATTTTCTCCTTTATTTCCACCGTCCATTCTTGGCTGTCCACCTTTTGCCTTCACTGATGCTCAAACTGTTCCTAAACCTTTTTCTGCTTCTATTCCAAAACTACCAACTACTCCTTTTCCTTGCATGAAGTCTAGTCTATCATCATTTTCTTCTTTACCTCCACCATTTACCAAATCTTCCGTTCTTGACTGTCCACCTTTTTCTGCTTCTATTCCAAAACTATCACCTGCTCTTTTTCCTTGCATAAACTCTAAACTATCATCATTTTCTTCTTTACCTCCACCATCCATTCTTGGCTGTCCTCCTTTTGCCTTCACTAATTCTCAAACTGTTCCTAAATCTTTTTCAAAACCACCACCCGCTCCTTTTTCTTGCATGCTAGCTAATCTATCATCTTTTTCTTCTTTGCAACTTATTTCTGCAGAGGATACTGCATCCTCCCATGAACCTCCTCCTGTTTCTGTTGCACTTTGTGCTCTTGACCGACTTCCATTGTTAACTCATTTCAAAACTGGTGGTGGACTAGATATTAAATTTAATAAGAAATGTGAAAAATGTGATCGCACATACTCATCTAAGCAGTCATTCAGTAATCATAAGTCTAAATGTTGTAAAACACTTAAAGAAATTAGTTCAGATTTTAAAAGAAAGTGTGACATTTGTCAAAAAGAATATACTAAAAAGTCTTCTTTTTATACTCATCGAAACAAATGTAAAAAGTTGCTGGACAAAAATTCAAACCTTGGTGAAGTTTCTCATGTTAATTCTTTGGTTATGTATGGACATGGAGGAAATCAAATTTTTTGCAATTTATGTAACAGATCATACTTAACTAAGAGTTCTTTTAATCGCCATAAAAAAAATTGTCAAGATTCCAAACCTTTGTATCCAAGAATGTGTAAAGTATGTCAATTATTTTACAAAAGTAAGTTAGAATATTTTAATCATAAAAGGTCGTGTACTGTTAGAGAAACTTGTAACTTACATTATTGTGTATACCCTGAATGTTCAGAGAAATTCATTTATTTGGGAAATCTAAATAAACACTTGCTTGAAAAACATGCATACAGTGATGTTAAATTTTTGTCTTTTGATTCAATGGAATCCTTTAATAATTGGCTTGAAGCAGAGGCATCAAATACATTTAGCTCATTTAAAAAGCAAGCTCGAAATGTTCTGTCGAATGAATCAGTCAACCATTATTATTATTGTAATTTTTTTGTATATTCTAGAAAAAAGATTTCTAAACTGCAAATTCGTAAAAACAAAAAGGGGGTCATTCCGTCTTCAGTCTGTTGTCCTGTGCGTATCTGTGCTCATGAAAAAGAAGGTGTAGTTCGAGTTAGTTATTACTCAAATCATAATCATCCTTTGACAGTTCAAAATTTAAAGTATTACCATCTAAAATTAAGTTCTCGTAACCTAATTAAAACTAAATTACTGTTAGATTCCTCTGCTCGAAGTATACAGGAAATGTTACGAGACTGTTTGGGTAATAGGGAAAATAGAGATTTTTTTCCAATGAAAGAAGCATTCATTTCGCGTAAAATAATTAGATCATATTCTAGGTCATTGCTCAATTCTCAGTTTCCTAGTAATGATTTAATATCTGTTACATCTATTGTAAACGAACTTCATAACGAATCTTATGATTCTGTTCTTATTTTCAAGCCACAAAATTCTCAAACCATTTATGGACCCCCTAACTTGGATAGCTTACCAAAGTCAAATTTAACTTTTGCTTTGGGTATTCAAACGAAAGAGCAAAAAGATATGTTCATAAAACAAAGTCATACAATTGTTTGCATTGATGCTACACACAATACGAATCAATATGGTTTTTATTTGCTGAATTTGATTGTTCCAGATGAGTTTGGGCGAGGTTATCCTATTGCACATTTTATAACAAATTACTTAAATTTTGAGACTCTGCATTGTTTATTCATGAGTCTCAAGATAAAAGTTCAAGGAATAAGAGTAAACTGTGTAATGTCAGATGATGATAAGGTAGTGTACAGTGCATTTAGTAGTGTATTTGGTTCTGATGTGAACCATTTGCTTTGTAAATGGCATGTATTGCAATCATGGAGCCGGCAGTTGAATTGCAGGGTAAGTAATAAAGAAGTACGATCTTTACTCAAGTCTAAATTATTTAAAATTATGTCTGCGAAGGATATTAATAAGTTTCAAGAGTTGTTAGCAGAACTTTTTACCGAGTTTAAGGATATTAGTCCTTCATTCTTAGAATATTTTAAAGATCAGTACTGTGCTAGATTTCATCTATGGGCAGACTGCTATAGAACCTTCGAACATGCTAGAACTGACACAAATAATTATTGTGAATCTTTTCACAATCAGTTGAAGACAGTTTATTTTGAAAGAAAGTGTAATAAGCGTCTTGACAATCTAATCTTGACTCTATTAGCTGTTGAAAGAGACACCTATTTAAAACACAAAGAAAATGTGCTTAATGATATTCCTTTGAAGGTAAATAAATCAAATGCTATTCAGGTAAGTCATTTACAATCTAAAAAAATACTTGCTAATGATGTTGTTAAGGTAAGTAACTTAGTGTGGTTTGTTTGTTCTCAGTCTGAAAAGAAAATTTTTCACAAAGTCGAGAAAATGCACACATGCTGTCCTTTACCTGATTTTTGTTATTTTAAATGCTCTGAAATAAGTTGTATGGATCTCTGTAGTCACTTATACCGGTGCACTTGCTTTGATGCCGAGAATAATTTATGTAAGCATATACATAGAGTGCATGCTCTGAGTATCGCTGGTAGTATTAAACATGAAGCTGATATTTTTGGTGAAGATACTAACTTATTAGTTTTTAATGTACCTGAAGTTTCTAGTGTTTCAAATGTAGAGAAAAAGAACTTAAATACAGCTCTTGGGAAAAAATTGTGCTTAGAGCTTAGTGAATTACTTGATGATCCAAGTGTTAACAACTACATGTTGAAAAATATTATTACACAGTTAAATATATTAATATCCGGATGTCGTGGTTTTATTAGTACTGCACCCAAAGCTGAATCTGATAAAATTACTCCTTACATAAAAATTGCATCAAACCAAAAATTTGTTTGTCAGAATAACTTTTTTAAGACAAGAGCTGAACGAAAGAGAGTTGAATCCTCCAAAAAGAGGAATTCAGACTGTGAAGAAAAAGAAAAAACTTATCCTTTAAATAAAATGCTACTCAGAGAAAATAAATCTTTCTCTTCTGTACTGAACAATGATAGACTAGGTGTAAATTCTGAATGTATTAGAAATAACAAAGTAAGTTCTTTGGAATTAAAAAGTCTTGATCCATTTTTAGATCAAGATGCAGAAAAGGCTTTGAGGGCAAAGAATTCTGATTTTGTCAAAGGTTGGTTGTATGATACAGTGATAGATTCTTTTTTGGAACTAGTGTGTAAAAATACCAACTCTTTCATCACTTCTTCAGTTTCACAGTTACTTATCAATGGAGAATTGAACAGGTATGTTATTAAATCAAATGTTGTTTTCTTGCCCATCTGCATTGAAAATCATTGGGTCTTGTGTGTAGTTTACAAAGAGAAACTTAAAATGGAATTTTATGATCCTTTATGTTCTACCATAGCTGATAAGTATTTAAGAATTTTAGACAACTTGACAAGTAGTTTAGTTTGTGTTGAAAGTAAGCACACGTGGGAGATTACTTCTCCACAACATGTTCTGCAAACGGATCGGGTAAGTTGTGGTGTTTTTATTTGTTTCTATGCTTATCGGTTAATACAAAACTTGAATGTGATAGAGTCATTTGATGTCTTAAGCTTTCGTAAGTATATGTTTAATATTTTGCTTGGCGAGGATCATTCTATGTTTAACTTTGATGTGATGAATATTGGATCTTCTGTAATGCATGACAGTAATAAGACATTCTTAAAAGCGGACTCTAACAATGCTTTGAACATAGTATCTGTAATAAACAATACTAAAATTCCTCTGTATGCTTTAAAATCATTAGATATGTTTTTGACTACTGAAGAAGAAATTATTTTAAGAACTGTATCTCGATCCTTTCAGAAAGGATGGTTGTATGACTGTATAATCGATTCCTTTTTATATAAGTGCACAAAATATTTGCCTAATATAGGGTCTGCTGAATCTTGGTGTTCTTCTCTGATATTAAATGGTAAGCATTTAAATATTAATGTACTGACCAGTAATTTAAAGTTGTTGTTTATTCCAGCTAATATCAATAATCATTGGGTAATCATATTTGCAGACATTGCAGAGTCTACTATTGAATTTTATGACCCTATGCGCCAGTCATGGGGCAGTGATATAAAACATCTTTTGCATGAATGGGGTGTTATCTTAAAAAAGCACTACAAAACTGTTCAACAGTGGAAAATCATTTTTCCTCCGCACGTAATGCAGAATGATAACTATAACTGTGGAGTTTTTATTTGTTATTATGTATATCAAAAAGTTACCAATGCTTCCTTGATAAATAGTTTTGATGTTTTACAGTTCAGAAAATTTGTATACGATACTCTTACAAACTGATTTTTTTCTTTCTGAAGCTGGAAAATTGCATTGTATTATGATTTTATTCTTATAGAATGATTAGGGAACATACTTACCAACATCCATTTATATGTATAAACATTAGTAGTAATATTTTGTCCTTTCTATATCGTATGATGAATATAAATCGTGTTAAAATAACAGCATTGTGATGCTAGTTCATAGTTTTAATCCTCTTGTCTAATGTGGAAATAATTTGAATTTAATAATTCCCAGTTGAGTTGTACCTCAAAAGCTATATGTTTGATTGTACCTTTAGGAATGCAAGTGGGTGCTGACGATGGTGAGCTGATCACTACTCCATATATTCAACTAGATGATTTTGAATTCTTGAAAGCAAACAGGTGACAAATAGCATTTGCAATTTTGTCAACTTTCTGATCAGTCTTTTAAATGATTTAAAGAAAAATATGAGATTTTTAAAGATGTACGTGACTGTCTGCACTATTTTTCTCTATCGCTTCTCGGCCTTTTGGCCAAGATCAACTATTTTTCTGGAATTCCTCGAAGCATCTCCCTCCTTCTTCCCTCCATTTTATCATTAAGTTAAATATTGCAGTTAACTATTCTGTAGGCTACAAGTGCATGAAAATTTAAGAATTGATGTCTTAAATTCTCCCCTTTACCTAATTTAAGAAATTTCCTGTTGGGCTTGATTTCAGTTGCATGTTTGTTGTGTGAACATTTAGGCTGTGGTGGCCTGATCAGTAAGGGTTGAACTTGTAACCGAAGGTTCCCAGGTTCGATCCCAACTAGTCAAAGATCCTCCATGTTCGTTAATGGTGACTGGGGCACGTTAAATATGCTCGTGGTCGCAAAGTCCTCCAAGTGAATCAATACCTCTGGGGGTGCTGGACCAGGGATTGCTTGGCTTCTGGTCTGGATCGAAAAATCCAAGCTTTTTTCAGGGCCCTATCCAACCAGCAGTATATACAGGGGTCCCCTGGGCAGTTTTCCTAGAATTTTTACTCTTGCATCTATTTAAGTTAATATAATAGTTTCTTCTTTTGCAGATACTTGAGAATTTAACATTATATTTCATTAGATGTAGGTTTTCCTCGAAAGAGTCCCCCCCCCCCCTTTTCACTGTTTTATTTATTATTTTGTTGGAGTTGCTCTTTAGGTTTGTAGTTCCGGTTGGGTGTTGTAAAATGCATGTGTGTCCTCTTCACAGTTGCCCTAGAATTTACGAAAAAGGCATGATGTCACAGAACCCCACCTTAAAGTGTGACTTCATTTGTGGACAACCCCTTTGTGATAACCCTATGCAAATTGATATTTCTCTACATGTGGTGGTTACTACTGTTTACATGTAAAAACAAAAAACATTTCTCTCTCTATCGTTGATGCCAAAAATTTAACAATAATGGATAAAGTTAGCCAGTTATCGCAATCTTTCCTGAATGAAATGATACTGCATGGGGTTGCACCCGAAGAAACTGGGAAAACACAGGGAATTCCTACGGCGACTTTTGGCTAACTTGTCATTTACCTTTTTACTTCAAGTTTGCCGCCTTCGGCGGCTGTTTAAATAAATTTGGCAGTAGTATTAATCAATTCATCTCTATCTTTTTTTGTGCCATTCACATTTTTACGCCAAGATTGCTGCCTTCTGCGGCTATTTGCCATTACAATCTGTGTCTAAATTTTCTTATCCATCTCTGTTTATTTTAACCTCCCCGCCCATTTTCTATTAAAAACAAAGATCACTCAAAAAACTGCTTTTTTTATTTAAGTAGAGCAAAAAAAAAAGTTATCTCCAAAATTCCCCGTAGTGTGCAGAAAGTAACGTTTGAAAAAGAATAAAATCTCGCTGTTTTCATTTAATTAAATGCACACAACTATGAAATGTAACTTAATATAGAGATACAGCAGAACATCCAGCTTGGGGGGGGGGGATGGAAAAAGAAATAAATGCAATCCCAAAATAAAAAAAAAGAAGGAAAGAAAAAAAAGCAAGTGCTGCTGGAAAAACACGTGGTCATCACGTCATAAAATGTAGAAGTAAACTATGTAGCAAAAAAAAGAGATTAAGATTGTGATTAAGATTCCATCATAAGTATCGAATCGAAATCCAAGTAGTGACATCAGAGGCATAAAAGATTGAAGAATGCATTTTTCGACCGATGCGTGGAAAGACATGATGTGTTCAGCATTACAAAAATTGTAAGAATAAAACTATTGCGTATTTTTAAGAACTTTTTTCTTCTAAAGAGGGCGAAATGTTTTTACTATTACAGACTTAAATTTTAGACATGAGGCTTTGATACTTCTCGCAGGATGATATTAGAAAAAAAAAAAACAGGAAAAGATGCAAATTAAAGGTTTTTTTCAAATATTCGTAAAAAGTAAAAATATTGCTCTATTTTTAAAATTTTTTCATTTATCATATTTAAAATTAAATTTCCTACACTATAGTACAAGAAATATTTGTGGTGCGATTGTTTCGGGATCTGTGAGGTAAAAAGTGCAAAAAAAGGCATAAAACATTAAATGACTTTTTTTCTAATTAAAATGTCAAAAATCAAAGCTCGAGGTGCACATTTTCGGCAAAAACTGTAGCTGTAATCAAATTTCATTTTTCTAAGCCTTACCGTTTTCCCAGGAAAAACTTATTTAATACGTAAAATTTCTGAGGAAGTAATAATCTTAATAAAAAAATAACTTTTCAAGCCAATGCATGACCTGTGCCATTGGAAGCATAATTCCAACTAATGAACTCTACTCACGGAGCACTGGACGTCGTAATAATACACCAATTTTTTAATGAAACATTTCACCGTGTGGTTTGTTTATGGTTAATAGCTACAGGTATTACTGGTGTCTGTTTTTTGAAAGAAGGTATTTTTAAATACCTGCAGATTCTCAATAATAAAAATGAATGAAAGAATTTCCTTTCTTAACACTCAAGCGAGAAATGGCAACACATATTATCCAGCTACTTCTTCCTTCTAACTATTTTTCATGAAAAGCCAAAGAGTTTACACAATAAAAATGAGTTAATGTTAAAAATTATGAGTTTTGCGAACTAAAGAATGCTTATAAGTGTTTTATAGGGAATTTAGAGTATTGGACCTTGGGCGCCTTGCAAGATTTGCCAATATGTATCTGATATTTATTTTAAAAATATGATATTTTTGATACAGTCTAACCCCGTTTACACTCGCTCGCTTAACACGAATTTTCGCTTAGCGCGAAGTAAATGTCATTCCCCGTCAGATAAAGCTACAAATTAGTGTTAAATCAATCGTTAACACGAAAAGAATTTAGAGGAAATCCCACATAAGACAAAGAACATTTTAAGGTCTTGAAGAAAAAATTAAAGCCCATCCTTTTACCTGAAATTAATTTCGAAAGTTGAAAGATCTGCGTTTGGACACAAGCTACATGGATGGCAACGAGAAAATATCTCTCCTAGTTGTTGGAAAATCTTGTTGCTTCAAGAAAAAACAAACTTTATCTATAGACTATGCTTACAGTAAAAAAGCTTGCATGAAGAGTGAAATCTTTACCAAGAGGCTGATAAACCTAGATTTCAAAATTTCATCATGAATAAAGAAAAATTTATCTGGCAACCGTTCTACCCATGTAGAGGTTTAAGTTTTAAAAGTAATAAATTGTGTTTTTTTTCCCCCGCCAGCACCATCCAGTTCTTCGATCACATGTTTGAAAATTCCCTGTCATAGAGAAATGCCCCAATAGCCATTGTCTTTTTTTGAATTACTTGTGTTTCTTATTTAAATTATAAATATAAATGCTTGTGTGTACATTTTTGTAGAAATGTACTTTGATTCCTATATTTTCCGAGTCAGAAAACAAAAAACTTGTCTGCTTACACAAAATCTGGTAAACATGGAAATTGGTAAACGTGTAAATCAGTTAACGCGAAATTTGGTTAACCCGAAATATTTTGCCGTCCTGGTTGAGTTTGTGTTAACGAGGTTTGACTATTTACATTTCAAACTGAGGGATTTGCAATATTAAGATTATATGTATTAATCATTTCAATATTATCCATTTATTGTTAAAAATAACTAAACATAATACAATATATATAAATATATATTTATCATTAATGTAATATAATATTCTTTTTCTATTTTTATTTATTTATAAAAAAAGTCTCATATTTTCACTTTACATAAAATCATATTTGTTTATATGATACTGTGCAGTGTGGAAAATAAATTTTTCATTTTGAGGAGCTGTTTTTCAACATTTGCTAAATTACATTTTCAACAAGAAAATAAGCAAGTTTTAAGAGATGTAGTATTTAACGTATGCATTTAAAAAGGTTTGATCTATGACATCCGTAACAAACTTTTATCACTTATCTTTCACAATATAGAAGAACTCATGCAAATGGGTGGTTCTACAAAAACAGGAATCTTTATGTTATGAAATTTAAACCATTGGAAAAATTAAAACCATTTGCACCTTATTTGTTAATGAAAGTATACTGCATCAACATCTAGTTCTGTCGACATTTCAAAAAATATTCAATTTTTTTCTTTCACTGCAGACTGTTTAGTGCAATTACCAGATACTTGAGAAAAATGTATTTATAGTTGCACCTCGTTATCGTGACACACGGATTTCTAAACACTCTGAATGTCTCATCACTTTTTTTAAATCCTGAACTTAAGAGGGAGGACCCAAAAGAAACCGGACTAATGGTTTGATGCCAATTCTAGATGTAGTAGAGTGTTCTCCAGCTAGATGGCTCAAATAGAAAACTTCACAAACCAGCTGTGCAAGTGGCTTCAGTTTAGTTGATAACGTCTGATCATAGTGTTTGTTTTCTCAGGTGTTGTTGCTTTCCGCCTGCGAACTCATTATGGCAGATTTAAAAAACAAACTGTAAGCTTGAAATTTTGCTTCCTGCTTGAAAAGTCGGCAATCGAATAGCTTACCAAATGCTTCAACAAGCTCTCAAGAATGATGCTATGAGCCGTACACAAGTTTTCGAGTGGTTTGGGCAGTTTGAACTTGGTAGCCTGAATGTTTAAGATCATGCTCGCTCTTTGTGCAGTTCAACATCTCGAAATGATGAAAACGTGGAAAAATCTTCCTAAAAATCAACAAGGGTTCTTGTTTTACAATTGACAAAACTTCAGAAGAAACAAGAGTGAGTTGGGGCTTGTGCTGGCGATCGGAAGAATGGTTCCTTCACCATGATAACGCTTTCGTACACACAGCCTTTACTATTAACCGCTATTTGGTCTCTCAGGAGCGACTAGTCGTTCCTTGTCTGGCGTCGTGTCTGGCGAAACAAACGTATTCGCCAGACCTTAAAACAAAGATCCGATTATTTTTGGGTCCCCTCTTGTATGCCATATCATTTTAACGTTAAGTGGCTCCCGATTTCACTATTGAATTATTTTCAGTAAAATAAAATTTCTGTAAAAGTTTATTGTAGAAATTTCCGACTCTGACCAGTCACGCATTACACCTCAAGAATGGCAGGAGGCGAGTAGATAAATTCTGAAAGCTACAGATTTCAGATTTTGACAAGAGGGGAAATACCTGTGTATCCCATCTCATTAAACCGATTTTTAATTTTTCTTTAAACCAATGCATGGATACTGCTTCGATGTACAGGCACCACTCCATGATTTTTCTCATTTTAATCTCTAATTTTTTCATATTAATTTTATATTAGCAGCGTCAATACAATCTTGCTTAACAACAAAGGTGTGAAGAAGTAGACCTTCACTTCTAAAACATGCAAGAAATGCACATTTGCTTTTCGCTCCTGAGATATCACGCATGCAAAACGAGAAACCGGCACCTGAGATAAATACAAATACAAATACAAATACAAATACAAATGTGACGACCAGCAACAGGCTCTGGGCCCAGCTAGGCTGGTCCTAGTCAATTAATTAGTCCCCAATGAAGATCAATGGCCCTCTTAAAGGTATCCACTCCCTTGCTCATTACCGCCTCTTCCGGTAAGCTATTCCAAGTGCCCACGACCCTGCTAAAGTAGTAGTTTTTCCTGATTTCCAAGTTAGCCTGAGATTTAAATAGCTTAAAACAATGACCCCTTGTCCTGCTTTCCCCGCAAAAATTTAATCCATTTACATCTTTCATTTTGATAAATTTAAATAACTGAATCATGTCCCCTCTGACTCTCCTTTGCTCCAGGCTATACATGTTAAGCCTATTAAGTCTGGTATCATAATCTAAATCGGAGAGTCCCCTTACTAATTTAGTTACCCTTCTTTGAACCCTTTCCAATACAAAAATATCTTTCTTCAGATAAGGCGACCAAAACTGAACAGCATACTCCAAATGAGGTCTTACTAAACTCCTATATAAAGGCAGAAGAACTTTCTTAGATTTGTTTGAAATAGATCTATTGATGAACCCAAGCATTTTGAGGCTTAAACAGCTGCTGTTAACATAAATCTCCATGGGGGAAAAATTACGCATTTTAACGATAACGTGAAAAGTTTTTTGCGTATGGTAATAAATAAGGTATCAAATTGTTCAGAATTAAATTATGCATAACATATATTTTTTCCAGAAAGTCAAAAATTTAGAAGGTTAAAGATCCTTACACCCCTTAATGTATTATATAAAAATGAAATTCACACAAATTTCTGAAACACCTCATTCTTATTTTTGTAGTGTCACCAAACTTTAAATTCAAAAACAAATATAAGCTTTGAATTAATTTTATGCGAAATTCGCCCCAGACACATCTGTAACTGCCCAATCCCTGCAATCTTGGGCTCTGTTTTTTGTTAAACTTCATACATAATTTAAGATATGTTGGTGAAAATTTTCGGTAAGTATTTAAATATTTTTTATAAACTATGAAAGTCACTTGGGGTGTCACCCAGCACAGACCCCCTTTCCCTTGCCCTTTAAAAATTAATTTGAAAGCGTTTTTCCATTTTTTAGAGGTGGGACTTAGCCGTCAAATTCTAACCAAATTGTGGACAAAAGCGAAAAAGGTCAGTTAATTACCAACCCTCTAAGAAATTTGCTACTGTGAAACCTGTGTATAACAATATTTTCCTTGGTCCCAGCAAAATGTCTGCATGAATAATCGAACTGTCTATAACGACAACCTGTCTATAACAATATTTTTTTAGATCCCGACAGTATCATTGTAGACACGATTTACTGTATTCCCCATTTTGTTTCTTGCTGTGTATATGTTGTATTATAATTTGTCTTTTTGTGACTTTCAACTAATGTTAGTGTCAACTCGGCTGCTTTGTGTAATCAAACATAAAAATAAAGATATGAAGTAAAACTGTACACTATAAATCCAAAATTTAATATGTACATTTTTTTTTTTTTTAAAAGAAATTGAATGCCAAACGCATTTTCTTCCATATCATATTTATCTGCAGAACCTTGCTCGAAGTTTTGTTAACCATATTTTCCCCGAACGCCACTGCATAAAGGCACTCAAACCGCATTTGCAGGACCAGGGCTGTGGAGTCGGAGTCGAAGAGTCGGAGTCGGACTGATTTTGGGGTAAAGGAGTTGGAGTCGGAGTCGTTAGAAAACATGCCGACTCCGACTCCGGGTTTCTTTTTTTCTTTCCTTTTCCCTGACTCTCCTTGCATTTTTTAAAAACGGACTACCAATTGGTTCGATTACATGTATAAAAAGATACTAATAAGGAAATAACTGCCATTATGGCAATCAGCTAGCTTGAGTGCTTATCGAACTTTCTGTAGCTGTCCCCTAGTTTGCTTGCTTTTTAACTTAACTAATAGCAACTGTCAGCAAACGGTTTTGTTGCCTAACATTTTCAAGTAATCACTTTCAAATAAAAATAGAAATATAGTGTTTTGTTCGATCTCAATTATAAAATAGTAAAAGAAACGTAACAAATTATTAAATTGAGGCCAGTAGCTAAGGTTGAAGCGTTTAAGGGTAAACGGCAAATTCAAAGAAGTTCTGGCGCGAAAGTACGAATCCAAAAAATTCAATGAAATAATCTAATGTTTTTTTCTTTATTAAGAATATTTCTATAAGCTTGGTTCTCACTAAAAAGTATGGAACAAAATAAGTGTAAATGATTTCTTGATTACAACACTCAATAATTGCAGTTAATCTTAAAATCTTCATATTAAGGTTAATTCAAAGCAGCCAATAAAATTTAAATTAAAAATTTGGCGAAGAAGAAATATAGGTATAGTAACCGCTATTCGTACAAATTTATATACCGCCGCATTTTGTGTAAAATTAGCTCCTGACGTATATGTGCCCTATTTTCGTTGAAATTTTATTGATAAAATATAATTTAAAATATATTCGCAAAAATTTTCAGAATTAAAGTATTTGTATTTTTTATAAACTCTGAAATTAACTTTGGGTGTCATCTACCAGATGGGTGTCACCCGGGGCGAACCACCCCCTCTCAAGAACTTGGATTTAGAAAAAAAAGCTTTTTTTCTCTCAAGTTACAGCTTTAAAAAATTGAAAGCACACGATTTGATCAATATCTATTTGTTAAACATTACAGGGGGGCAAATTACAGATAATCCTTTTCAAATTTTTTAAAAGGGATTTTTAAGTCATCTCACTTTTTAACTCGTAACTATTGGAAAATTTGATCTTTAAATTGAATTTCTAACGTTGTACGCGTCTTAGGTTTACAATAAAAAACAAAATGCGAAATTTTCATAAAAAGGAATTAATATTTCAATCTCTGTTTAGAGGTTTTCCCCTTCCCCTGAAGAGAGCGAGGGAGTTGAAAAAATACAATTATTATTATTTTTTTAATCCGGAGTCGGAGTTGGAGTCGGAGTCGGGCGTTTCAAAATCCAGGAGTCGGGGTCGGAGTCGGTCATTTTCCTTCCGACTCCGCAGCCCTGTGCAGGACAGCTCCGATCAGGCTTGGCGCGACCCTGGCTGCTGGTTGGTTAATGCATGCATGTGGATCAGTTAATATTTGTTTTATTTACAGGTTTATTTCTGTTTCTTCATTTGTAGGTTCTGGACCCCCCCCCCCCCTCCCCTTTTTTTTCCTTTTAAAAGTCAAGTTTTATGCCTGATTATGCATGTTTAAAGGTTCTAAGCTTTGCCTACTAATTGGCTGGCCTTGATTTTTCTTCCTTTATTTTATTTTGAAAGTAATCTCCCAAGAAATTGTCTTGCAGGTTATGATGCAATCGGAGAAGGAACTCGTTGAAATTCTCCAGACCCTACTTTTGAATCAAGCTTCTGGATCCAGTGTCAGGTTTATAGTGATAAACATTCATTGGAAAAGGATTTATCCAGTAACACGGAATGCTGTTTAGCAGACTTGGACAAAGAAATATCATTTATGCTGATCTGAATGGTGTGCTGGGTTGTTTTGTTTTTTAATTAACATTCATAACGATTTGGCACACTTTTCGGTGATATAAATGATATTGTCTAACTCGCGAAGAGAAGAAGAAGAATCTAGTGCTGCCAAAAGTCACAGCAACTCTTGGATAGATTCTACTCACAGCTGGTAAAGTCGATGAATGGGTAATTTATGAGCTCAGTTTTTGTAAGAAGTAAAAATGAATAAAATGTAGTCTCAGATACTTTTTTCATGAGCAGGACAATCTAATATTTTTTCAATTATCCTTATCCTGTCAGCTGCATGTTAATTATTTTATTATGATTTCAAATGAGAGAAGAACGAGATATTTGAGCATGCTCTTTTTAAAATCACTTCTGAAAATTGGTTTCAGTAATCTTAAATACTTCTTATTAATACCTAACACTTTCTCTTAAATACCTAACACTTTAAGCAAAGAGTAAACTTAAGTAATGTGTTTTCTTGAAAATAATTAAGTGATAATATTTCTTCTTTTAGAATAAATGCAAGCTGTTTTTTTTCTTCCTCCCCTGGTCCAGTTGGAAAAGAAAGAAATTAGTGCTGAAAAGAAGTTACAAAATTAAAGCAGTCGAAAAGTGTATAGAATAGACACCATATAAGAGTTCAAAGCAGTGGCGTACCGAAGGGGTGGCGGTCCGCCCCAGACATAGGCCCCCGCTTTGACATAGGCCCCCAAATTTCAATTTTTGGTTTTCACCAATATTGTCGCATATCTTGGTTTGAATGCTAAACAAGTTGGCTTAATAAATCATAATTTTTTTAAAGACCAAATATTTGTTCAGGGATACAATCAATACCTCTTCGGGATCAATGGAGGGTTCTGCCTTATGTCATGATTTAGATAAATAAAAAGTTGACTTTTTATGTAGAATGAATACTTTCTCAGTGACTCTTGCCTAAACAAAGAGAGGCAAATTATGTCCCACAGGCCCCGCTTTGACATAAGCCCCGAAATTGTATCTTATTTTTTTCCAATAGACCTGTCATATACATCATGATTAGAAATATTAATCAGTTATCTGTATATGTGAGTATATATCATAAATTTTGTTAATTATGACTTTTTTTCATAGTGACCCGTCCTAGTGTACAAAGGCACATGAGCGCTTGGGCCACGAATTTAATGGGGGCCCCAAATTTTTAAATTAACTAAACCTATAAAAATCATTTGCTTTTATTTTGTTAAGTGCTTTCAGCAAAGTTTTATGCATTTTTTTTTTCAAACAATTTATTAAAAAAAACTAATGCATAACAGATGCACGTTTATAATTTTTGATCATTACAGTATACAGCTAAAATATCTGTTTTATGTTTTGTTTTGTGTATTAAGACTACGATGGTCTAGTCTTAATACACTATTCATACACTATTTTTGAAACCAAATTCAAACATATAACCAAGAAAATGCATTCCTAAATGAGAAGTTGTCTATCTTTTGTGGCGTTGGAAAAATCAGTCAGATAAATTTTTCTTTTTACCAGCTGCACTTCTGTGGTTTTAAGTTTCGTCTCCTGCCCGAAGCTGTAACTTCTAAGAACAAATTGGACCCCTTCTGACTCAAGCAAAGGGAACTTCCTTTTTGCTATGCCCCTTTCGACAGTGTAAAACTGTTTAATTGGTCAATCCTTCGGGACTTTTGACCTTGACTGCATAATACCTCCTCCCATCCATTCTATACTCGATTGCAAGCTTACTTGACTATGGAGAAATGAGCTGCGGCCAAGCAAAAGAAATAGTTCTTAGCCCTTTGTCCGATAATCGGGGAAATTACGCTCTTCGCTTTAGAAATCTGATTAGTTAGTTAAACACACGCATACGCAAAAATTTTTTGTCTTAATTTCTGTTGAACATTAAATATTTTCAATTCTACCAGCCAAGCCCCGCGAAGCGTTTTTTCTACTTCAATCAAACGCGCAGGCAAGTATAGGGTCACACCAGAGTTTTTTTGTCTGAAGAACATAAAGAGCGTTTTTTTTTTTTTTTTTGAGAGTGAGACCTAGCAGAAAAGTTTTATTTAGACCGTGAACGTGTTAATTTCATCCTTATTTAAGTAAACATGTTTTAAAAATATTTTTCTCTGAGATTAGGTGATGTTATCAGGTAAATAGTTCCCTGGTGTGCCGTACTCAAAGGAATAGTAAAGGTTTTTTTTTCTGTAAAAGCCAATTTTTATCCTAAAATTAATTAAATCTGGAATGCCTAAACGTTTCTGTTCACTGTACTTGGATGTTCAGATGCAATAAATTTTTAAGATACAATATAATTTAGGACTTTTTTCTGTTTGATATTTTCTGACAAAGCACAATTTTATTAAAAATATAGTATTTACTTAATTTTACTTAAAACCATGTGTTTTACTGTGGTATTTTACAATAGTGTCCGAAATCAAACCAACACTACTGAAATATGTAAAAATGTACCACTTAAAATAATTACTGTAATATATGGTACGTACAGTTTTAATACCAGGTAGGCCCCCATTTCGAGTAGCGCCCCAGGCCCCCATCTGTCTTGGTACACCACTGGTTCAAAGCACATAATGAATTGTTTCATTAATCTTTTTAACTTAATTGATTCATTGGTTCTTACAAGACATTTTTTTTTTTTAACAAATGTTTATTTTGTTTCCTAATTATGAATGTCTTTCTGAAGAAATATTATACAGTAAAATCCCTCCTAACGGATGCCCCTCATTTGCGGACAATTTTAATTCCCTGATTGCAAGGCAAATAACATTATTAAACCCCTGTCCTGCAGACAAAACAATTCGTCTCGGTAATATCCGCACTTGAGGGGTTTTACTGTATTTGCCCTGCAGTGTTTTGACTATTTATGTATTAATTTAGGCCCACAGTTACAATGCATGATTTAGATTTATACCCAGTAAGTTACAATTGATGGTTTGAAGCAAGAATCAAAACAAGTTTGAAGACTTGGACAAAGAAATATCATTTATGCTGATCTGAGTGGTGTGCTGCTTTGTTTTGTTTTTTAATTAACATTCATAACAATTTGGCATACTCTTCGGTGATGCAAATGATATTGTCTGATTAAAGAAGAGAAGAAGACGAATCTAGAGCTGCCAAAAGTCTACCCTGCTTTTGAATCAAGCTTCTGGATCCAGTTGAAAGTTTACAGTGATAAATAATCATTGGAAAAGGATTCATTATCTAGTAACATGGAATGCTGTTTAGAAGACTTGGACAAAGAAATATCATTTATGCTGATCTGAATGGTGTGCTGCTTTGTTTTGACTTTTAATTGACATTCATTACGATTTGGCATGCTTTTCGGTGATGTAAATGATATTGTCTGACAAAAGAAGAGAAGAAGAATCTAGTGCTGCCAAAAGTCAAAGCAATCTTGGAAAGATGTTACTCACTGCTGGTAAAGTTGATGAATGTAAAAATGTATGACCTTAGTTTTTTGTAAAAAGTAAAAATGAATAAAAGTTAAAATTGTGCTGTGTTAAAATTGCTGTCTCAAAATTATCAAAAGGCACCACTCTCCTGGAGTGAATGTTGCCTAATCCGTATCAATATTAGTTTCTGCGTGGTTCAGTACATATATAAAAACATATAGCATACCTGTGTGTAAATAAGAGAGTTACTAGTGTATTTTTTTTAAAAACCTTAATAACGCAAAAACTCGATATCTCGAAAATATTTTTCGTCTCGAGAGATTCGAAATATCGAGGTTGTACTGTAATCAACTTAATATTTTTTCAATCTTAGCTAAGATGTTTTAACTACTACTAAGTTCAATAACACTTAGTCTTATCCAGCAGTATGTCCCCCCAATAACTTCTTCATTAGGAGGAAGGGTCTACAATGTTCTAAAAACCAATTATGCATTTTCTTCTTTTTTTTTTTAAATTAAAAAAAAAAAAAAGAAGTAGCTGCTGTGCTTATTTCTTCAAAGATAACACATAAAATATGAATTTCATCTTCAACTGGAGATGAAACACACTGAGGCATATATAATTATTTGAAAATTTGCCGAATTTTAGCATTTTGCTAAAAATTTTCCCTCAATTTTAGCGTTTATGCTAAAGAACTTTTGAACCCAGCTTAAACCCTGATATGAACCCTTACATACTCAAGTAGACACCTTTGTATGCATATGTACTTGAGTAGATACTTGCATACAAGCATATGGTATACATGTATACAGGGTGAGTATAAACTCTTGAACAAATTATTAAAATGTGTTAGAGGGGAGGATAAGAAGCAAGAATCAAAAACATTGGTCACAAACACAATGCTGACGCACTACATGCACACAAAACCAGAAACTAATGGATGCAAAACAAGTCACAAATTTATATATATATATATATTGCACAAAGACAATTTTACACAACATTTTAGGACTTAAGAAAGTTTTAAAGCGTTTGAGGAAATTTGCGGCCTGCAGTTGTATTACATGCGTTGCGATCACAAAGCTCTCTCTGTCCGAAAAAATAGCGAAACTCCGCCGCTCCGCAAAGAAGTAATTTTGCTCCGCACTTTCCGTTTAGTGTTAATTCTGACCAGGCTTACCATACCCCATATTTATATTTATTATGTTTTGCTACTTTATTTCGACAGGCATGTAAAGTATGGGAAATTAAAGATGCATATACTCAAAGCATGACTTAGTATTTAAAGCTGTTTTACTGATTTAAAAATAAATATTTTTTACGCCAGTGCTTAAATGATTAAGAAAGCTCAGAAACAATTTTAGTTAAGAGGTTTATTTTTTTATAGCTTGATTTTTATACAAAAAACCAAGCTGCTCCGCAAAATTTCAAAATGCTCCTGAAAATCAACGCAGATGCTCCTCAAGTAGTTTCTCCAAGGTTGGAAGCCCTGTCATTATAATAAAGTATTTTATTTTTTCTTAATTTTAATAATATCGCAGCAAATATCACTTTTGTTAGAACTATATATCGTCGCCCCAAATCAACAGTAGGAGGTCTTACTGTTTCCCTATAATGACAATATGGCCCAAAATTGCATTCTCTGTCGATGAAAAAATTCCGAGAACTGTCCCGAACCCTTCTAACATTATAATATGATTGAATAATAATTGAATAGAAGTTTTGAAATGCAGTTGTAGGCTCAGAGGCGAAGTGGGTCCCCCAAGAGAGTGCCAACCTCTTAACTCCCAAACTTACGCCAAAAAAAAAAAAAAAAATCAAGGCGCGCAGTTTGCACGCAAAAAATAGATAAATAAATAAAGCGAATAAGGCACACAGGTTTGAGTGAGTAAAAAAAAGTGCGTGAATAAAATAAAATGAAAAAAAAAAAATAGGTTCGAGCCCCCCCCCCCCCTCTCTAAAAAAATAAAACAGAAGCCGCACAGGTTCGAGAGCACAAAAAACCTAAGAGACTGAGTTTGGAGAAAGCAAAACAAAAATCAAAATCGCACAGGCTTAAGGCCGCAAGAAGAAAGAAGGTGCTCGCTCAGGTTCAAGTGCGCAAAAAAAGAAAAAAAAAAGTGGGGTGCACAGGTTTAAGGTCACAAAAAAATAATAATAATAATTAAAGAAAGTAAAACACAAAGTCGTACAAGTTTGAAGGCACAGAAAGAGAAAAAACCCAAGGCGCACAGGTTTGAGGGCGCAAAAAAAAAAAAAAAAAAATAAGGCTCACAGAGTGCGCATCAGCCCACGGGCCCATAGGCCGCCAGGCTACTTCACCCGTGTGTAGGCCGTCATTGGAGACGTTATGCTTGTTGGGAGGGAGTGGGGATATACGGAGCTGCTTCGTAAAATGTTCAAAATTGAAATCTTATAGACGGTTCGGGACTTTCTGAATTGTTTTTGAATCTAAGTTAACAACGCAAAAAGCTACACTTATGCACACAAACCTAAAATCTGAGAAAACTGAACTGAAAAATTATTCACTAATATGTTGTCACGAAACTTGGCACAGAGGTGTATTCCAATAGGAGAAAGAACATAGAAACGAAACAACATGGAGAAGATTTTAATTGGGAATAAGAAACGGGAAATATTAAAAAATTAAATTATGAATCAGAGGTAAAGTATTTATCTCGGGAAAAGCGCGTCTAATTTGGAATGTGACAATCGTCCACTGCTTTACCAGCTCCATCCCAACGAACTTTAATATACTGTTTATGAGGTTGTCAATAAATGCAGAGGGCAACAAAGCCCACCCCAAACAAGGATTCCTCTGCATCCAAATTTGTCAATTTCTTTTGGTTAGGAGGGAGATAGCGAAATCGCTCTTTCCATATACTCGACGATTATCGCACTCTGTGGTAAGTCGTAAAAATATCGACTCATCATTGGAAAACGCCTCCATTTTTTGCTGTGCCCAAGACCTATGTATTCGGCTCCACCCGGGCTCAAAGAGCATAGTTGTGCATTCCCAGGGACGCACTGAATTGGTCACCGGGTATAAAAACAATCTCTGGCTGGACGCCTGGATAAGCAAGATCCTCACTCTTTCCAGATGAAGATTTGACGAGTATCACTCCTGCGTGTTAAATCCCGATTCATCACTGAAAAGAACACGCTCCTATTCTTACAGTGCCCAAGGCCTATGTGTCCGGATCCACAACATCCAGTCTTTTCAGTTGGATATGCGGTCAAAGGGACGCACTCAACTGGTCACCGGGCATAAAGGGTCTCTGCTAGATGTCTCATCTATACTTTTTGTCTGGAAATTCTTATTCCAGACGCAGCAGCAAGATCTCGTTCAAGTTGAGGACCATTGTTAGCCTATGCTGTCGTGTAATGCCAAACAGCAAGATGTCGTTGCTGTGGAACAGCCTCGGCCGGCCTTCCTCCTGATTACAGTATCACTTGTTTGGAATTGATTCCACAACGTGGATGCCAGAGGCGCACCCAGGATTATTTCCTGGGAGGAGCTAGAAGTTTCGCGAGGAGCTCCGATAAATGAAGTCAAAGGCAAAATCAATGAAGCTTCAAAAGGCTCTCCCCCGAAATAAAAGTTACAAGTCTACAAAACATTAAAAGTCCCGAAAAAAATCTAATTTCAGGGAGTCCTTTAGTGCCTTTAGAGAATAGACGGTGGTGGCCGTTTCATGAGAACTGGCACGAAAAATTTCGAAAGTGAAGCCTTTAAAATGACATTTTAGGACTGTTAAGGGAAGATGAGGAGGCTTTCCCCCTGGAGAACAATGCTACATTAAAATTTCAAAATTCCGAAGTTTATTTAAAAATTGAAAATTTGTGCAATTGTGGTGACGTAAAAGTGGAATTAGAGGGCTCTAAACCGGAAATTTTTTGAAATTTAAGTCTTAAAAACGCATTTTTGGCTATCTTTGATACGGTATTAGGAAAAGAGGATCAGAGTTCCGGGGCTCTGCCCAAAAATATTTTGATATTGAAGTTATAGAAACGCAAATGTAGATTATTCGCTGAGATATTAGGAGGTACTCTCGGTAATGCTTCGAAATTAAAGCAGAAAAAATGCATTTTCATGCTATGTTTGGTGATTTCAAGGGTTCTCCTAAAAATTCTTTTGACATAGAGGATCTAAAAACACAATTGTAAATTATTTTTGATGTGCAAAGGGGTACAGGATGTACTATTCGGGAGTTCTCCGATTTAAAAGATTTTGCATCTGAGAGGAGGGAAATGAGGAAGTTCCACGCTGGAAATACTTCGAAAATAAAGTTCCCAAAACTCACTTTAGGTTATATTAGTACCAGTTAGAGGAGATGGAGAGGTTAGGTAGCTGTCCCTCGAAAAATTTTCGAATTTAAAGTCTTTAGTGCTCTCTCCCGGAAATTTTCAAAAGCTCAAGGCCAAAAAAAAAAAAAAAAAAAAATGCAATTTTAGGCTCTCTTTGGTCAATGGGTTTCGTCTTCATGCTTCTGGGAGGGCTTAAGCCCCTTAGCTCACCCCGTGGGTGCGCCACTGCTGGATGCCACTTGTAACCATCCAGAAACCTCCGCTTGAGAATGCCCAGTTTCAAGCCTGCCAAAGGCTCTCCTCTAGAAAGAAGAGCCTAAATGATTATGAGAATTGATTCCAATTGAAAACAATCTTGAGCTATCACGATTGCTTATTGTTCTCACTTGACTGTTTTTGGCGTTCCTATGATTTTATTTTCCCACCAGCATCCTCCGCAGCATCACCATCGACCGGCTCCTCACAATGCTGCACCTCTAGCGAAAACCGTCTCCAGGTTTCATCACTATCCTACACTTACACGCATACATACACGCACCTACACACACATACATATATATACCTACACACACACATATATATATATACCTACACACACATACATACACCTACACACATACACAAACACCTATACACTCACATACACACAACTACCCACACACTCATGCTTGCACACAGACACAAACACATATGCCTATATACACATACCCCCCCACACACACAACTACCCACACACTCATGCCTGCACACAGACACATACCCAGTGGCGGATACAGACCGTGGGCAACCGGGCATTTGCCCAGTGGGCCGGTCATGCTTGGGGCCGATCAACTAACAGCAAAGTCTTTCGGGCCTGTCTACTAACAGCAAAATGTAAATTTTGCGCGCATGTGTTTAGAATAACGCAAATTTGCAAAACACTATCTCAGTTCCTCTTTACCCATGGGTTAAAGCTAGCGGGTGGAGGGAGTGGGGCCGTCACCACAAGAGGAGGGGGAATTTCTGAAATGGGGCTGCCCAGGGCCTGATTACCCCACAGGCTGACTATGCCTAGACCTGGTGCCCCATGTTCCTAAGGGGCCCCACATTTTTTAATGAATAATGCACAGCATTGCAACGATATCCAGGGAGCTTAATAACCGCGGCGCCCAATATGCTCGATACCCAGTCTTCCCATTTCGGGTAAGACACATTTTAAAGTTTTCTTTAGTGATGTTAGAAAAGGAAATTTTTAGTCATCTTATTAGACGTACCCTAGGAGTACATGACGTACGACACTATCATGAAAATTACCAATACTATATCGCTACGACATCGGGTCACGATATACACGATGTCTAATACGACTGATCGCGCATAATCGTACACGAAATTGCAGCGATAACGTGAGCGTCATCGTTTTACCCATTACTTACGTTATCTCTCTATGTCGTCTACTCGTTATTGTAACGATAACGCAAGTGTCATTGTACAGTCATCTTTTTGCCCATAGTTCCGATGTCTCCCTATATCGTGTTGACGTCGTTGTGACTAGAGCGTGTTGTCATCGTTTGACTAACTATTCGGATGACACCCTCTTTCGCTTTACATCGTTTATGCCGATATCGCTACCACAAATTAATATGATTTTTTTTTTTTTTTTTACATTTTTTAATTCGGTAACAATGCTTGCATTCAAGGGGGAAAAAAAGTTCAATCTGTATTAACTTTTTTGAATTTCTTCAATTAATAAAAAAAAATCATATTTACTGTACTGTACAGCATGGTACGGAACTCATAAATTGAAGATTGGGTATATAGCAAAGATTGGGTATATAGCAACATCTGGCATCCAGCACCCAGCATTAATTTGAATTTCGACCGTCTTGAATTTAAATTATGTTCTTCACAATTATGATCACAATGGGAACCATTTGTAGAAACAAGACACCAAATGAGTAGGATCCTATTGCTACTTATGACTGCGAAAAAAATAATTTGAACTCAAGATGTCGAAACTCAAATTAATGTCAGGGGCTGGAGGCTAGATGTTTCTTTTTTTTAAAGATAGGTAGGGTTGACCAGGATAATTGTGAATAGATTTTGATGTATTTTTTTTCAAAATTCATTTTTTTTTTCAAAAAGTGTTTAAAAATATCACATCTAAGAATTCATGTTTGAACTTATACATCAATCCCGATGTACCGCACAAATTTTCAACAAATTCTTTGCTAAAATAAAATTTTTTTTAAGGCATTCACAATTACCCAGAACAGATTTGTAATTCACGATTTTTGGGGGTAATTGTGAATGGGATCAGAAATGCCATTTAGAATGTACTACAATAGAATTGTGGCAGATGCAAAAAAAGCTCTGTTCAAGATGTTCCCCTCGTCCCTCTACTTTGGAAATGATGCCAACATTTTTAGTGCTCACAAGTCCTCTTGTATAACACCAATCACAAATTTCTCCAAGTATATTAAAAATTGCAAGTGGCAAATAATAGGAAAAAAATTTTAATAGATGTTTACTACAAACTAAAATTATATATTTTTCGATTTAAACAAAATGCAAGCTAGACTTGTAAACTCAGACTATTTTTTTTTAAATAAAAACACAAAAACAAGTTTTTTTAAAGATATTAAACTTACAAGTCTACAAAATTACCACTTCTTTTATTAATAACTCAAACAAAATGTTTCATTTGTTAATGCGACGTAAAACATTGCCCTATTGTTCATTTACATCGACAATTCACTGAAAAATAAAAGTTATTCTTCGTTTCTTGCACGCTTCTACAGGAAATGGTAGAACACCAACTGTGTCATAAATAGGGACTGATAATACTTGTGTTCCTTGCATGCAAACACAGTCTTTGACAATGAGTCATGACAATGAGTCATTTTCCCCTGTAGTTATTTTTTCATAATATTACTGTAAATATTTAAGTGAGGGAATTGTAAGCATCAAATACATTGCCAGCTCAGTCATTCCAGCCGAAGACTGCAGTTTTGTGCGTATAAGCACTCATCAGCCCGGCATAGGAAGGAGGTATTTCAGTATGTATGAAAGTGTATTTCATGTATTTCCGTCTTAGTCCTGGCTGTAGGGCAGTAACTTACTGAAAATTGTAAGCATCGTTCACAATTCCCTCAATTCACAATTACCCCAGTCAACCACACTATTTTTTAACATGGACAAACAAAAACCTCTGAGGACCAGTCATTTTTCTGTGTTTCATTCTGAAGCAATTAATAATTAAAAAATATTTATAATGTATGAAATGATGTAATAAAATTCATTAAAGGTTTCAATTAAGAAGAATTTAAAATCATTCATACATATGAAGAGATGAAGACATTAGAATACAATAAATGCTTTTTATTTAACATAAGCATTCATAATATATAAATTATGTCATGTAAAATAAACAGAAAATATAAAATTTATAATTTTACGACACTGTTATAACAAGACAAAATAATTTATAATACATAAATAGCATCATTTCTTTATTTTTTCCCTACCTTTAAAACAGAATAATTAAGAGCATAATACAATGTTAGGACTTTATACTTGGAACATACTGATAATTTCTTTGGAAATCTTTCACATTGAACACTTTAGTTACATTATCTTTAAAATCTCCAATCAATTGTCGTCATACATTAAGCGTGGTCGTCTGGAAACATTACTTCATAAAATGCCAATTTTAAAACTATTGGCCATCCACAGAAGATGATTCATTGGGGATTACTCTCTTTGGAAAATGCTGCACTTTACTTAACCAGAGATTATCCTCAAGAGAATATTTGAATTGGTTGTTCTTCTAACCCTTTTGTCAGATGGTCTTTCTTCTTCAAAGTTCACATTTTTTGCATTGAAAAAATAATTCTTTGCAATTCTGAAACATTTAGACAGGAATAAATAATAAATAAGTAATAATAAAGAAATGCTAAAATAACAAATTAATAAATTAAAAGATTCCACATTTATTAAAAGTCACTACCACATTAATACTTACGAATTATATATCAATCATGCATAAGATCTAAACCTAATAAACATTTATAGCACCAGTTCTATTTTTATTTAAATCATATGAGTCAATTATTGTGTGAAAAGCAAAAATATATTGGAACTTTTAGACTAGACCTGATGTCATTTGTATGAGTGTCCTTGGCATAATTGTGTAGTACGTATTTCCAAATAAAAGGGAGGCTAAATGGGAGTGTGTCTTAAGGCTGCTCTTCAGTGGGGAAGAAAAACGATCTCGCTTGAAAATGGGCCTTTTCTTTAAACGAAAGCAGTGTTCATCAGTGAAATGATTGACACTTCAACAACCAATAGAACGAACGGTGATCGATGAAAGTGTGGATCATGTGACCTGTCACATTTTGCAGGGGGACAGACCGGACGCTCCCCCTGCTGTGCAAGTCAAGGGAGGTATAGATGTTGGCGAAATGAAACCGCAGCTTTTTACAGACCCTTCCAAGGAAATTCTAGTTCTTTTCCTCTTGAGTCTTGACTACATAGGTAAAAGAAAAATAACTCAATGTAAAAGGTGCGGAATTTTACATTGCCACGCATTTTGCAATCCTACTTGTGATATTAATTTATTTGTATTCGCGCTAAAATTAATTTTGAAACGAAGATTTTTCCCCCCATTAATACAGTTTCAGATCTCATCTAGGAAAAATTAACGAATGAATGAATATTTGCAATAAATAAATTCATTTTATTTTTTGAAAAATGTTCGTTACTGAAAATTGATGGTTTCAAAAAAGGAAGGAAAAAAAAAAAGATAGCCTGCATGACCACACTGAATTTTAACGAAATGAACTCTAAATTCTAACCAAAAAATTTTCTTTAAAAATGGATGATCCTACTTAATATATTTGAAAAATCAAGTGCTGAATAAAAGTGGGGACTAAAAATACCAGTTATTGGTTGGCGAAATTGTTTCGCTTCCGCTGCCTGTTTGCCACTCTCTCCAACCCCATCCGAGTTGTCAGAAAACATTCTTCTTAAAAATGAAACTAGATCGTCTTTGCATAGTTAATACTTGATTGTACAATTAACATTAATGCCACTAATTAGTTACATTAACCTTCATTTGAACTGATAATATTTATAGTTTAGTGGTAAATTAAATGCTACATTGTTGGTTAGTTACCTGTTTTACAAATGGAGTGGCGACTACTATAATTGCCTTTTCTCACCACTGGTGACCAGAAAATTCCCCCAATCTTTATCTTTGAATCCTTTTCTTTTTGAAAAAATATTTATTTATCTAATTACTATGTGCAGATGAGAAGACTACGATAGCATTTCCCAAGGGGTTGTTATGGTGAAAGTTCTTTCAAATTGAGCATAACGCCAAAGTCGCGGACGGCAACGGAGAAGGATTTCCTGAATTTGAAAAATTAAAGATTTTTCTGTGATCTTTGTTTGTATGTAGGGGTGCTCACCCTGCTCCAAATTCAAAGGCACAAATTACCCCTTCACCCACTCTCAAGGTTTGTAAACTATCTTACACTGAAATTTTGGAATAAAGCTAAACCTAGCACTTTTAGAGTCTCAAATTCCCAGTTACTAAATTCGGCAAAATACATGAGGTATTACATACACTATATGGCAGGAAAGTGTTGCCAGTTTGCGAACGACCCCTTACCATTCGTCGCATATCCTAGAATTATAGAAATTCGGCTCATTAGATCGCTGATAACTTTTTAAATTTTAAAGAAATTGCGGTGGAAATTTTTTCATGGATTATAGGAAGTATCTGAGCTTTGGATTATGAACGTTATAAATTGCTATCTTCCGTGCATGCGCAGTGAAAAATTAATTGCTTTAATTGTTCATATTTCATCATTTTTTCCATATTTTAACTTCAAATTTTATTATTATGTCTCTATAAAATGCTGTCAAATATTCTAAAAGTTTAGTAACGTTCGACGAAATACTCTGCGTGATATGAGGTGAAAACCTTCAAAAAAAATTTGCATTTTTGAAAGAAATGCTTACATTTCCATGGGTATAAGAGATACTTTCACATAAATATAAAAATAAGTTTTTGATAGATTTCTAACTCATTTCTGAAAATTATAGCTTATTCCCAGCAATTTACAATGAAAAATGATCAAAAAACCTTTTTTTTTATTTCCCCAATTTGTTGTTGGTCCCTAAATAAATAGCAGACTTAATTTTTATTGGAAAATGACAACTAGACTATACATTTTATGCGAAGCAAATTATAGAGCAATTGGTCTATTATTTCTCGAGAAATCCCTAAAAATGTGAATTTTTGAAAGTGTCCCAATACTTTTGGTCATATAGTGTATATAGTGCTTCTGCTTCGTCTCTAAATTGGTTAATTTATAGTAAAGTGCTTGATGAAACGCTTCAAAGAAAAGAATTGGACCGAAAACAAGGTAAGAAAAGATCAACTGGCAAAGTTGACAAAGCATGATCGGAGATTTCAAGTGCAAAAATTATGAAAAATACACATTTGAGTAGCGCTCGTGAGCTTCTGGATAGCATTGCTGAAGGTAAAACATGCAATTTTTCAATTACATTTTGCAAGCTATGAGAATGGCTGATTTTGCATGGAGAAATGTTACTGAGACAACCGTAAGAAACTGTTTTATCAAAGCAGATTTTCCTGCTATAGAAAAGGAGGGTGTGGATTCCGTCAATCAAACAATTGAAGTGGAAAATTTAAATCCAGATGAATGGGTGCCAGTACAAAAAGAATATGAGACTGACCTTTTATTCGAGGATTTTTTAAACGTAGACAATGAACTTCAAACATGTGGTACACTAACAGATGCAGAAATTGTTTCAAGTGTAACTGCAGAGGTTTCTGACGAAGAAAGCGAAGAAATGGAACAACCACAAGAGTTTGAGAAAGTCTCCATAAGAGAAGCAGAGAACGCAGTGCAATTGTTGCGGTGATTTCTTGAAACAACAGACAATATTGGAGCAGAATCATTTGGTGCAATTGCTGCATTAGAAAAAACTTTGCAGATTCAAAAGAACTCTGTTAGAAGGCAGACTTTGATTAAGGACTTTTTCTTTTAATAATTTGTTTTTCTTTTCTTTCCCAGTAAATTAGATTTCCCAGCTATTGCCATCACATTAAAATGGGTATGTAAATGTATTTAAAACTTAGTAAAGTGCTAAAAGGAATTATTAATCTTTGTTGTTTATGCAATGTGATACATCTACATGTCATTGTGAGAATTATTTGTTATTTTTTCAAAACCCCAATAACTCGAAACCTCTATATCTCTTTTTTTTCCTTCCCGAGAGATTCCAGACTCCAACCTTTAAAAACTTTTGTTTCTACATTTTAATTTGATAAATTAAAAAATATTATGGGCAATAAACCTCCACATCAGATAAACAAAAAAATGTACAGCTGATGTGTTTGTTTTTATAAATGCTATTACATACATTATAACTTATTAACATTCATTTGATTTATATAAAACACTTGCATAAACTTTAACAGATCTTAATTTTTTCATTTTCACTTTACAAACAATTGATTGAAAAATATTTTATACATATTTATGTATGCTATTTTTACATTAATATATTACTTGAATAGGAAGAATCTATATAATTACTTATTATTTTCAGTACTATAATTATATACTATATTTATCATTTTTAAAATTCAAACTTTTAACTAAAAATTTTCAGTTTATCGAAAAAGTGAACAAAATGACATATTGTCCAGGACGTTTTTTTTCCAGGGTGGACAAAATACTACAACCCTGGAAACTGGGGTCGAGAAAATATGCAGTAATTTGTAAGTAATATGCAGTACATTTGTAAACTTGCTCTTGTTCCGACTCTCCTCCCCCCGACTCTGGGTGGGAACACAGAGAGAACATTGATTTCAAAGCCCGGCGCCACGCCGGGACATCGCTTCCATGTTTTATGCATCCTTTCTTAAAGAAACTAATGTTTGCAAAGCAAGTAGTTGAACACTATATACGAATGCATTTAGCTCCTTAAAATAATACCTAGCGAATGAAACTCCCGAGCAGTGCTAATCTGTTGGCAGTTGAAAGTAAATAGTGAGTCTTGACATTCTCTAAAGAGTTTTCATGACTCCCCCCTCCCCCAATTGACTTTACTATGGCCCCTGAGTAGAACTTGGCTTCTTTACATTTTTAACGTTTTACACAGTATTATTATTGCACCTCAAAATAAAAGGGAAGATCAATACAAATTGAACATCTGTAAACCAATGTTGTAGCATAGACTAGAACTTAGAATATGAAATATTTTCTTCTACAAAACTTTAAAAATGTTATTGCCACAATATTTTAGCACATAATTTATCACTATGACTTGTAATGTATCATATTTGTATGTGATAAAACTGCCTAAAAGAAAAATGCATCTGATAAAAATTTCCATATTAGTTAGTAATTAACTATAATGATAAATGAACTTCATAAACAACGAAATTAAAAACTTCAACTACTAAAATCAGAAATTGGGTTACATGGGATGAGAACCAGGGAATATTTTAGTCAATGCTTTTTTTCAAAGTACAAATTACTTATCTTACCTAATTTATTTTCAGGCTTAGACTAGCGTATGGGCACCTGAGGACCGTGCCTTCCGACTGGAATTCTTAAGGGGCAAGACATTTTCAGCATTTTTCTGCAAATATGGAACTGCTATTCAGTTTTCTGAAAATTTGAAATGGAGAATGGTTCATCAAATTACAATAACGACCTCAAGTTACGTTTGATAGCTTAGTTTTATACTTAAGATTATATAATTACTTGTTAAACATAGGTATTTTTACCTTTAATGCAATGAAACTCGAAACTTAGCTTTTCAAGCACTAAAACCTTATTGAAAATATAAATTAAATGAAGAAAGATAATAGAGTGTTTTTAATATTCATGAAATACAGGATACAAGTAAATTATTGCATTGCGACTAACAGTAAATACTTCCTCAGAAAGTTATATAGAAGTACACATATATTCGTTCATAGTGAGGAATAAAAAAGAATGAAAAGTATAAACTGAAAAGTTCAGGAAAATAATTTCAAACTAATTTTGTCAAACTTTCATTTCATTAAAAAAAAGGATTAAAATCATATAAATAATACGACTAAACAAAATGTCACCAAACTTATGGAGTCTTGACGCTCGCTGATTTGAATCATAGCATTTCATTAGTACACTTTTTTAGTACGGTGCAAGCGGAAAGCATGCTCTCCGTAACATACGAAGATCAAATTAGAATAGAAAGCGATAAACAGTTCAAAACTGCAAACAGGATACCAATCATGCCAACAGGGTTGCCATAGTACACATTTTTGGTACGTGCAAGGTGGGATCATTGTTTGACATTGTAGCTCGTTCGTTCATACCGTATGTATGTTTTTTTTTTTTTGTTTGTCCACTCACAGCTTCTCAGAAAAGAAGTTATGGGCAAGAAACAATAAATTTCATGCAATTTCCATATTAGATTAAATATGAAACCCATTGTTATGAAAGTTTGGTGCCATACAACAGTAACATTAATAGTAATTGTAATGATAATTTTGAATGAAGGCTTCTCTGAAGCAAGCATCAAATTTCTTCAAGGGATATTTCGATAATGGGGAATCTGGCGCTGTCGTCTCATTTTTGGCGTAAATAATTTTATTTTAGTAACCCTGTTGATTTATAGTAACCCTATGGGAATTATTAAAATCTTCCTTTCTTCAGTGCTGTTGCTCCATAGTAGGGGTAAACCTAACCTGGAAGCGAGGTGATGCAGTGATTAGGATCTGCTTAGCCTACCATTAGGTTTGCCTCAACTACTCTGTAGTATTTTTATCGTTATCATCTATGCCGATAACAGATGAGAGGGTGTCTCATTCGAGGAAAACTTGACCCAAGCTATAACAATAGGCTAACCGCGGCATTCCAAAGGAGTTGTCCATGGGTTGCCATAAAGCAATTAGCGCCGGGTTGCCAGCTTGGCGTCAATAGTATTATTAGAAATAGTTATAGTTTGATCCAACTGGTTGATTTCGATGTCAACCGGAAGTTCCAGAATGTTGTCTTGTTTTTGCTTAACAACATGGCGATTCGTGAGAAGTCTACTTGTGGTTTTCTACATAAGTCGTAAGTATTATGATATTTTCTTAATATAATTGAAATTCAGGCTGAATAGAAAAAAAAAACCATATTCTTTCGTAAGCATTTTATTTAAAAATTGTTATTGTGTGTTTTTTTCTGTTTGTTTACCCGTTTTCTCTAGTTCAAATACTAATATGATTAGCCAGATTTGTTGCTTATAATGCTTAATCTTTTAAAATTTCATTTTGTCTACTTGTTATTTAAAAATAAATTTTGAGTTAAAATTTGTCTTTTTCCTTTTGACAAATTCAGTTCTTTTTACATATCATTGTATTGTATCATGTAAATTATTGATAGTAGTTCAGATTTTGCTGTGTAACTCAAAGGTTAAAAAATTTTGCTAATAAGAAGAAAGCTATGAAAATGTTAGATAAAATATTTTAATGTAGATGTGCTAATTCCTTAACTTATTTTGGTATGAATCAATATCACATAAGTAGTACATAGATGTATATACAGTAGAATACCTTTATAACGCCGACCTATGTAACGCAATTCTCCATAAACCGCACAACTTTTCAGAAGTAAACAATAGGTTTTTAAGTTTAAAAAATCCCTTTGTTTTGCCTTGCTAATATAAAAGTTGTTAGGAAAATTGAATTTTGAAAGTTTTTCATCTTTCCAGCTTAATTCAAAGCTTTTAAATGAAAATCAATATTCACAGTAAAAAGAGAAAATATCAGATGGCTCTTGAAAATGCAGCTGTTATGCAAACTATGAAACTGGCAGAAGTGAAGGATAATTCACTTTCTTTTAATTGTAAAGCATATTTATTTGTGAATGATTAGTTGTGTTTTAATACTCATTGCATAGAGAACTAATTCTGAAGTGCTAATATATATATATATATATATATATATATATATATATATATATTCTGAATATTAGTTTCAAAATTTGTGAAATGACCTATATAATGCCAAAACCTGTATAACGCAAAAGCTCTGGTCCCAAGATGTGCTTTATTACGGCCTTCTACTGTACTTGAAAGTCATTTTTGTTGTTTACAAACCTAATTAAATTTGAAAAAACATATTTTCGTAGCCTCATCTCATCAAAAAACTAAGAATTATAGGTAATTTAATGCACTTATCTTTATACAAATGGCTACTTCTGTATGTATGTATGTCCAGCGTAATCTTCAAAACTACTGAACCGATTTCAACCATTTTTTTACCATAGATAGCTACATTATCAGGGAGCAACTTAGGCTATAATTTATTCCTAAAAATCGTAGTTTAAAAACGTTATGATCAAAAACAGTAAATGTCATGTAATTTCCCCATTAAATGATTAATATAAAACCCATTGTTACAAAAGTTTGATGCCTAACAACAGCAATATTCAATATTAAAAGTAATCATAATGAAAATTTTGAATAAAGGCTTCTCTGCAGCAAGTATGACATTTTTTGCTATCTTAGGATTTTTATCCTCATCTATATACATAAATGACGTGATGAATACTTTTGTATGTATGTCCGGGGTAATCTTAAAAACTACTGGACCCATTTTAACTATTTTTTTTACCAAGATAGCTACATTATCAGGGAGCAACTTAGGCTATTATTTATTCCTAAAAAGCTTAGTTTAAAAACGTTATGATGGAAAACAGTAAATGTCATGTAATTTCTCCATTAAATGATTAAATATAAAACCCATTGTTACAAAAATTCTGTGCCTAACAACAGCAATATTAAAAGTCATCATAATGAAAATTTTGAATCAAGGCTTCTCCGGAGCAAACATAAGTTTAAAGTTTAAAGTCATTTGGAAACTCTACTTTTTTCTACTTTATTTCAAACATTTGGAAACTCTACTTTTTGCACACTTAGAGAAACAGCGCCGACTTATATAACGCAATTCTCTATAAACTGCACAACTTTTCAGAAGTAAACAATAGGTTTTTAAGTTTAAAAAATTCCTTTGTTTTGCCTTGCTAACATAAAAATTGTTAGGAAAATTAAATTTTGAAACAGTTTTTCATCTTTCCAGCTTAATTCAAAGCTTTTAAATGAAAATTAATATTCACAGTAAAGAGAAAATATCAGATGGCTCTTGAAAATGCAGCTGTTAATGCAAACCATGAAGCTGACAGAAGTGCAGAATAATTCTCTCCCTTTTAATGGTAAAACATGTTTATTTATGAATGATTAGTTGTATAATTAGTGTTTTAATACTCATTACAGATAGAACTCATTCTGAAGTGCTAATATAGATATATTTTGAATATTAGTTTCAAAATTTGTGAAATGACTTATATAACGCCAAAACCTGTATAACGCAAAAGCTCTGGTCCCAAGGTGTGCGTTATAACGGTCTTCTACTGTACTCGTTTGTTCATACTTATTGCTATTTTACTTTTATGGGTAAGGAAGAAGCTCGATTTTTAATCACGTCAAAGCGGTGTATTTTGAGTTCTTTCAGTTAAAACAAAACGAAAGAAAGTAGAGATTGTTTCTCACAATTATTATTGACCCAGGCAACGCCGGGTATTTTTGCTAGTTAATATATAAATCTAAAACCTCACTTGCTCAAGTAGCATCAACAATGGTTTTAAAATTTAGGGCTTACTTTGATATAATCGATATTCTATTCCAAACTCAAATTGTATTATGTACCAGAGGCATGTGCAGAGTTTCAATAATGGGGGTACCACTGCATCCGGGCCCGTGATTTAAAATAATCAGTGGGAGGGCAATTACTACTCTACTCCTCCCCGTCCCACAATAACATTACTACTGCATCTTCACTTTTTCATTTTCATACATCACTAGGGCTGGGCAATATACCGATATACCATCATATATCGATATATATCTACTACCGCTATAAAAATATTTATATTTCTATCTGTTCGATATATCGTTTATGAAGAAAATACGGGACTTCATTACAGAGAAATTAAAATACTGACTTAACAATACGTAATCTTTCATAGCTCTGTGTGATGGGTGAATGTTTGAAGTTTTAAGATGTTTTCTGCATTGTTCAAAGAGTTATTTAATTTTTAACTATAGTCAAAAAGAAGAATTCGCAAGGTCGCCGAAGGTAAATATGGGCCCCTTTGTCAGTAGGTCTCCGGATTTCCTCCCCCTATAGAGTTTTCAAAACTTATATTATTATCATTCAGAGCAGGTTCCTTCCAAGGATCCCTGCTCTCTTTCTGACAAAGCTGACATATGACCTCTCATAGGCCAATAAAAGTGAATGTGTATTGGTTAAAAGAGCATCCTAATGCAACAATTAAAAATTAACTAATTGAGGTATCAACACGATTCATAGTTCAAATTAAACATAAACTATTGATATTGAGCTGAATAAAATGTTTAAGAAAAATACTGAACAGAAATATTTTTATTTAAAAAAAATGAAAAACGAAAAAATCCTAATAAGAATACTTATGTCTCACATGTATCACACAAGAGGGAGAACAACTCAATTTTTTCAGCTCTTCAGTTAAAGTGCATGATAAAGCAATAATTAGCTTTAAAACTGAATTTTTTAATCTTAACCCCTCCCCCCCCCCCTCAAAGAAAAAGAAAAAATGTAATTTGAAGTGCTTTAATTAACCAACGTCATTTACCAGGGGTCTGTCCAGGATTTTTCACAGGGTCCGTTTTTTGTGAAAAATAAAATAATTTTGTGAAAAATCAATTATTTTTGTGAAAACTCAAATAATTAAATTTTTTTTCTTGTAAAAACGAAAGTTTAGACTCTTGAGATGATGGAAACTGCATCATTGACACTTAAAGTTGAGTGTTTTCTCTCTTTTCTGTTGAGAATATCATTCTTGAGTGTTTTTCTAGTATTTGAAGAGAGGGGGGGAGGCATCGCTCCCTGGGAGATGGGCACCCCTCAAGTATCAATATTTATCTACCATTCTACATCATGTTAAATTATACTAGAAATGTTTTTTGTATAGTATTTAAAATAACTGTAAGAAAAAAAATTAGGCAGGGGTTCAGCATTTAACTTTTTAACCCAAGACACTGTTTAAGAGCACAGAGTTTCGTTCAAACCTTATAAACTCCGTGATTTTCACAAAAATAAAAAAATATTTTATGTGTTTACCTCTTAACTAAGCGTACTAAACATCGAAAATTCGAAAAATCAGATTTCCACAGCGGATGCAAAGAGATTGCAATCCTCAAAGTGAAGGAATCAAAAGTATAAAAACGGCTTGTAAAATAAATATTTTTGATAAAATTACTTTTGGATTGCATTTTAGAGTCCTATGATAAACATATCATTAATATCTGGACACAATTGAAGCAAAAATAAATAAATAAATAAATAAAATAAAAAATAAACCATCGATTTAGCATTTGAATTATTGACTCATAAAAGAAAATGGAATTCCCCTTTAAAAACTTGAAATAAGCTTTGTTACAAAAATAAAGAGACTTTTCATTTATTTGCATCCTAATAAAGCGAAGTTAGCTTGAAAAAAAAGAATAAAATATGATTCTCATATCGGATGTAAAAAGATTGCGTTTTTCAAAATGTAGACATCTATAGAAAAAAATAACGGTAAATAAAAGTTTATTTACAGTTAATTATCCTTTTTAGTATCGAAAAACCAAACCCATATAACTTTCTCCCAAAATAACAGTTTAACATCACACCACCAGACACTAATTGGCGATAAGTTTAAATTTTGTAACCCTATCTGAAACGATCACATCCGCCCCACCCATACTATCCTTTGCAGTTCTAAATTCATTTCGCTGTATATTATTGATGATTAAATCATGAGTGGGGAGAAAAGTGCTTACTACGCCTATTCAGAGAATGTTGACGCTTTTCCAAAGAAGTTTACAACAACACCACTGCATAAAACAAACAAGCAAAATTATAAACCAAACTGACTTTTAGCTGTTAATTCCTTTCAGAGAAACCAACAACAGGCATTATATTTATTTGGCGGTAGTAATTATTTATGGCTTGCAAGAGCATTTAAAGAGTGCCGATTTTTTTTTTTTTTCCCCTTTTGCAAAATTAGCTGATTTTGTATAAGTTGATTCCTCTAATTTAACTTTAAATATGCTGTATTATTTTAATTTGAGATTTGCTCTTTCAATAAACAATTTGTGAAAGATCCGTTTTTGTTTACCAGAATTTTGTGAAGGGTCCGTTTTGGTTGATCGGATTTTTGTGAAAGGTCCGTTTTGGTTGATCGGATTTTTGTGAAGGGTCCGTTAACGGACCCAAATTTGCTCTGGCCAGACCCCTGTTTACATACTTAGCAAAAATGAGAAAATTACATTTTTCAGTAACATGCTTTTTTTTTTTAATTTTAATTTGTTTTAACTGTTAAGATTTGTTCTTTTTTACCTTTTAAATGGCTGCCTTGTGCTTGATGGATCTCCGTTAAAGCTTTGATGTCTGTGAAATCTAATCTGAGGTCCCTTTTGAGGCAGATGTCCAATCTATTTCTTTGCTTCGTGAGAAGCAGCACTACAGAGCTAAATCCTCTTTCAACTAAATATGTTGAGGGGAATGAGATGCAGAGCTGTTCAACTTATTTCCAAAGTTATGGGTAAGTACCCATAAGCTTCACCCAGGCAAGTTCCGTATTGCTTGAAAGTAATTTTTGATTCGCAATCGAATTTCAAATCCATAAACTCTGTCTGCAAAGAGGTTTCCAGTTCATCCACATCTTCAAAACTAAATCTATCTAAAATCCAGTCAGAAATTTGTAAGTTGATCAAATCTGCAAACCTTGATTCCATGTTCTTTTTTAACTGATCAAGGTGATCAATATAAATCAAAATTTTTTTTTCAGGAAATTCATCATCCACGATTAAACTTTTTTTTAGAATTGGAAACAGGATAAATTCTTTATGTCCATTATTTGCCTTGTGGATTTTGAATTTGGAAATGAATGCTGAAATTATGCTTTTGGCCTTGATGAGGTTTATCTTGTTTCCTTGAAGCTTAATGTTGACTTCATTCATTTTTTCAAAAATATCTGTGAGATACGCAAGTTCCAATTTGCGCTGTTTCAAATTCTCACTTAAAGCAGGATCATGCAAGTCGAGAAACTCGGCTACAAAGTTGAATAATTCAAAGAAAAACAGTTTCCTTTGGAAAGCCATCTCACAGACGTATGTAAAAGCAAGCGATCGAATTTTTCATCATTTTCATGGCAAAGCTCACGAAACAGGCGATCATTGAGAGAATTAGTTTTGATCTTGTTAATATCAGTAATGACTAATTGTAAGGTTTCATGTAAAACAGAACTCGATTTTTTTGCAGCCAAGTGTTGACGATGAATGACACAATGGAAGGTAATCACTGTTGGCACTTCTTTTTTAAGGTATACAAGAAACCCACCATAACCACCCACCATGGCAGGGGCACCATCTGCTGCGCAAGCACTTACATTTGTCAATGGAATTTCTTTTTCTTCAAAATAATCCTTCACAAATTTAAAAATCGACAATCTCTTTGTATCAGTAATCAAAGTTCTGGCGAACAACATTTTCTCAGTTATCTATTTCAGCTCATTAATAAACCTCACGTAAGCTAATAAAATAGCTGTTATCTGTCACAGTTGATTCATCAGTCTGTAGTGCAAATTTACTTTGTTTCAAAACATTTATGAGTTTGCACTCAATGTCAGCAGCCATTTCATCTATTCTCCTGGAAACTGTGTTGTTACTCAGGAGGAGAGATTGACTTATCTTTTTACTGGAGCCCTCACCAAGCAAAATTTCAACTATTTTTTTGGCAGCCGGTAGAATAAGAGATTCGCCAATCATATGAGGCTTACCACATCTTTGTATCAAAAGAGACACTTCGTAAGAAGCAAGAAGTCCTTTGTCAAGATCTGTTGCTTGTCTTCTAAGTATTTCACCCACCTTTGGCCGTTTATCCGCTTTTGTTTTGAGGTCTTGAAAATAACTAAGAGGTTTATTTACTTTGTCACCATGTACTCTTGAAAAATGCTCTTTCATTCGCGAGGACTTCATCGCTTCATAGCTAGAAAATGTTTTATCGCACAAAAGACAATGCAGAAACTGCACATTTTGCGGTGACGTGACAAAACTAAATTTTAAATACTCTGCTGAATACTGCCGGCACTTCTTTTTCGAATTCATATCGAACTTCCACACTACGAAACATGCACAATTAAACAGAAATTCACTAATTTAAATCAAACAATAGAAACTACGTAAGGAGGTTTATGCGCTGATTGCAAGATTCTGAATGACAACAGATAAGTAAATGCAAAAATCCATTCTTACACATATCCATCCACTTTTCAGGCATTAAGTATATGATGGCGCCAACGGTCAGACAGTGCTTACAAGATTTTTTTTATTCCTCGTGAAAATGGCAATAAAATAAAAGATTTTATTTTTCGCTTTTGGGATTTTTTTTATCCGAACAGATTTGATTGAGCTGTACATCATACATGCCTTATTTTCTGGGAACGACTTTCTTTGATTTGACGTGCCATATGCTTGGTTCGGTATTACACAACATAGGTATTCTGAAAGATATTTCTGAATTGTGTACCGATTTGTTTTAATAACTATAGTTTTTGAAAGGTGAAGAATTTTCCATTACCAGGTATCCGACTGCCAGTCGCCCCCTAGAAATTTATCGTCCCCTAGAAGAGTTTGATCGCCCCCAGGTTGGGAATCACTGGGCTAGACTAATGCTTTTGAATATTTTATAGCAGAGTGTGATAAAAAATATACAACAGTTGGTCCTAAGGACCACCAATTATTTTTTATGGTGGTCCCAGGTAGGTTTCACTAGTCTGGGACCAGTGGACCAGCACTAATATCTAACGCTGAACCAAATAACGATTTTATTAATGCTAATTCAGTTTAGATCAGATTTTTGCCAAATATGGCAGAGAGATCTTTTGATGCTCAAGAATTGACATTGGGCTGTTTTCGTTCCCAATCAGAACCCCCCTCCCACCGGGGACTTCCTTTTACAAATACCTAGTTTTCGTCGGATCTCTGTCAAATTTGGATCAGTGATGCTTTGATGCATAGGAATTTTCATAGGGAGTTTTTCGCCTACCTATGAGGGAGGGGTTGGGTGCGAAAACACCACCATTCCAGTTTACGTCAGATTTTTGCAAAAATTTTACAGACCTGTACTTTGATGCTCAAGAATTCACTTAGAGTAGTTTTTTATTCACAATGGGGGGCCACCCTCCCTCCCACAGTGGATTTCTTTATGCAAATCCACAGTTTTCGTTGGATCTTTGCCAAATTTGGCACAGCGGTTCTTTGATGGTCAGGAATTGTCATAGGGGTTTTTGCTATAAGGAAAGGGGGGAGGGTGTGAATACACCCCACAAGGGATTTTTGTTATGCAAATCCAGTTTTCGTTGGATTTTTTTCCAAACATGGTGCAGTTGTCCTTTGATGCTCAGGAATTCACATAAGTTTTTTCTCTTCAAAATGGGGTGTATGGAGACTACCTTCATTGACAGTGCAATACTCCAAAATGTGTGAAACAAGTTCAATTATAGATAAGATGTTGCATTACTAAAGATTCCAACATTGGGCATTTATAATTAAGCACGTTGTACAATGGGCTCGCACATTGCACATTTATGTGATTAAACTTTATTAAGAAAAAACCTGGTAAATTTCTCTTTAAAATCATGGATGACTTATTTTAATATGTGCATTAGTCTCAAAAATATGATTGTCATTCCGAGTCCCTGAGAGTCAAGGCCCCTTGTCAGTTCGGTTGCCAGAACCCCATGCCCCCATAAAATTTACAAAACTTTATACTACTCTGATTATAACCATAAAAAATAATCAGTAGTCCTCAGAGATCAACAATCACTGGCTATTTTTGATTACGCTCGGCTAGAAAAATTGGCCTAGCTGATGTCTCACTATTTATTAGCCAAACCATTGGTTTCCTTTTTTTCTAATAAATTTATGTAATTTTAAATTTCACATCTACATTGTACCAAATATTTACATACTTGGGGGGGGGGGATAACGTCCTGAAACTAAATGAAAATAGTCAAATTAAATTCTCAAATATTCAGTAGCCTATTTTAGCCGTTGCGAAAAAGAAAAGTGAAGTTGGTTTTAAAACTACATTTTGCTATTTAAAACACCAAAGCAAAATATTTTTTGCCAAATTTTTTTGAATATTGAAACATTAAGTGTTTTAAAAAATCCTCATCAGTAGAAAAAATGTTTTCCTTTTTTCTTATTTGTTTCGCATTGTTATTCAACACTAATGTTTATCATTTAGAACTTAATTTGCAGTAGTACAGTGATTTTGCACATTTAAGTATTTATTTATCTGTAGTTACATTTTAGTGCTTTATATAATACAATCCAAATTCAAAATAATAGAATATCAGAACTGTTTGAACAAAACTTGTCCCTGGGTCGGAAAAAATGAACGCATGAAATTAAAAAAACAAGAACTCGTTATTCATGAAAGGGCAAATCAATTTAAACAACTTTTCAGATATTATTTTAACGATTTATAGGTCATTAACACATTGGAATAATAGATAAATTTTTTATATGGGACAAAAAATTAGAATAATCTATTCATTCAATGTGAATTTTAAAAAGTAGAGAAAATATTTGTTTACCTGTTGCCCTATAGTTTGTCACAAGTATGGAGCTTGGCACCTGGATAATTTTACGCTCTTATAAAAGCTTTTTATTGCTCAAAATGGGTCGTCAAGGTGATAAATAGGAAAAAAACGAAGTTACATATTGCATCATTTCTTAAAGTTAGAAAAAAACTATCCAATTCAATTCAAATGAACCTTTAACCTTTCTATGGTATGTAAGATTTTAAAGCAATATAAGACTGACCAACTAAAAAGTAATCGAAGCAAACGAGGTAGAAAAATTATAACACCTGGCAGAGATGAATTCAAATTAAAGTAAATTGTCCAAAATAATCGTTTGAAAATGCTTCTTATGTCCATAAGTGTTGGACAGAATGTATAGTTATCTTATCCACGCCAACTACACTTGGATGGTTGCATAAACTGCAGTTTTAATTGCAGATCTATGAAGTAAGACCAAAGATAAACATGAAGCAGAAAAGTGCACAACTATCCTGGAGCAAAGAGAAGCTCATTTGGGTGCAACAAGACTGAAAAGACATTTTATTCAGTGATGCATATTTATTTGTAATATCTGTCGAAAAAAGAGGAGATCAGGGGTAACCTCAAACAGGGGCAACAATGTTGGAAAAGTATTATATTCAGTGATGAATCATTTTTGAAATATCTGTAAACAAAAAAAGGTGTTTGGGTTTGACGTTTAAAAGGAAAAGCGTATGAGAAATCTTGTGTAAGAGGTTCTCTCCACTTTGTCACATCCTTCTTGGTTTGTGGGTGCATGACAGCTGCTGGAATTGGGAAGTTATATATATCATAAAATAAAACAATGCGTGATTTCCGCTGTTAATCAATAATACTGAATGATACTTCATCTGAGGCACAGCAGTTACCCATTTAGCGACACATTTTATCTTCCAGCAAGGTTCTACTCCATGTCACATCTCTAAATCGACTCATAGATTTTAAACAGAAAGAGGAATTTCGGTATTGAACTGGTAAATCAACTCTGCCAATCTCAATACAATCAAGAATTTGGTGTACCATCAAATCTAAATAAATCCGTTCAACATCTGGTGCCCGCCAAAAAAATTTAGCTTTTTGCCGCATTGAAGAGAGTATGGAAACAGTGAAAGAATTAAAGCATTGAATTCAGCAAAAAATGACGCATTCTAGTATTAATGTTGTTTCTTTTGAAAGTGTTTTCCCCCCTTTAATTTGAATATTCTAATTTTTTGACTCAATGTAAATCTTCATCACTATAAACGTTTGGATTATTCTGTCTAAGATTATTTTTAATTGAGTATATTTGAGATGAAATTCACACTTTAATGTCTAAGAAAGGTAGCATGTTCATTTAAATTTCTAATTTGCACTTATATTTAGTTAGAATAAACTTTTTTCCAAAATGTGGGAAGTATTCTATTGAATTTGAGTTGTATTTCATCGATTAGCTGAAAATGAAACTGTTAAATTTTTTTTAAATAACTTTATAAATGTAATCATAAAGTGCAAATAATTTTAGGTACAAAGTACAAACATGCTTAAAATTGAGTTTTTAAAATTTCATTTTAATAAAATATCTGAAGAGTACAAAAAATTTTGGATGGCCTCTCCCAAAATGATTGGCTAGATCTGCCACTAAGCTAGAGTGTATATATTGGTAAAGATTAAGAAAAATATAAAAGAGATGAATAGCAACGCACACACATGTACGTGCAGTTAGGTAATTTATTGAATTATGCTACAAATATGCCACACTTGTGTTAAATTTATTTGAATATAAGATAATTAGGCATGAAGAAAAAAAGTTCCAAAAAAAAAACAATTTAGATTATATTTGGTCAATTAAAGTCATGATGTCCGTGGATCCGCCCCTTTAAAAAAGAAAGCACTTATTTAATATTTCTCGTTTCTTATACTTTGCATAAATGCAGTCATTACATTCTTTTTATTTCTGTTATTAAATTACAGTTTTATCTTATGATTAAAAATTTTGCTTCAAATTTCAGAGATTGTGAATGGAGATTACAAATAAGAATGCCTGTAGTGATGACCATTCTTTACATGTTGTGGAGGAAGTTCTGCTGATGATTACGCTATTTCTAATTAAGTGGCGGTAAGTATTCCTTGGCTATAAACTATTCTTAGCTGCAAATAAAATATTAACTTTCATGCAATAAGCAAACAAAAATTAGCTTGTGGATGAAAAGACTTCTTATGTTTTGTTTGATGTCTTTTCAATAATAAGGTTGTTTTTTTTACTTAATTATCAAAAGTCCTTTGTAACCCTAAAGCGTGTGTCTCCGATTCTAGTTGCTATTTGTACCATTTAAATGTTTTTATGATGTTAGCAACTTCTTTTAGTTGTGTAACATCAATTTTTATTTGTACAGAACTTTTCTTTTGCATTTTCTTTACTTGGAAACCAGCCAAGGAAGCTGGGGTTCATAATTATCCCTACTTGTATTAAGACATTCTGAGATCGGTAATATGATCTAAAACTAAAGTCTGTATGAACAATCCTTTCTCACCCCCTTCGTCTGAACAATACCCTTGTTTTATAATGTCATAGTATTGCTTTTATCATAAGTAATAAAATATGACTTAGTAGTTGTTTGCTATCATGTGCAGAGAAAATAATTTTTGTCACTATAATGCACAGACTAAACAAATGTCAACGAGCTATATGTACAGTACAAATGAAAAAAAGGCTATCTTAATTAAAATAATTAAAAATATACCTAAAACACCTTCAGAAAAGTGTTACAAATATAACTTACATTTTTACCGCAATAGTAACCTTTTTTCAAAACTTTGCTTCTAGTGATCATATTATAAAGTATGTGAGTAAGCATAATTAGTCCATTTGCAAGTCTATAAATCTTTTATGGTACGTTTTTGATCATATTAGTTTTTTAAATAGTATCTGGAAATCCCTGGAGCAAAGTTTAAACCGTATATGTTGATTAAATTGAAAACTAAATAATTCATTTTACTATTTTGAAATACATATTGTGTTCTTGAAAATAATTTACCAATAGTTCTGTCACTTGATTGTGAAAATACACATACTCTAGTTTGAAATGCAAGCAGTGTGTTCTATACTGACCCTCAGTGCATTGAGATACAGGCCCCTAAAAAGTACACATTTTATCATATTTTGATGACAAAACTGCTCTTTTTTCTTAGCATTGAGCATTAACCATACATTTAATGAGCCTATTTAATAATTTATATATATCGCTACACAAATTGTTCATAAAAACTATGGTTGAACCGCAGTGCATGGAACCGAGATGCCTCAAACATGACACATTTTCACTTACTTCGTCAGTTTAGCCACCCTTGCCAGGGGTCCACTGAAGGTCAGCCATAAAATTTGTGATATATTTCATTTGAGGCACTAAATATCATGGTGTAATCACAAAGATTACTTTTGCTGATGCTCCATGCGCAGAGATAATTGAATTATTAAAAAATGTCAATATGTGTGAGAAATACCCTAAGTTAAGACCAACTTTCAGTGTTTTTGTAGGTCATAAAAAATTTTTTTGGAAGAAAAGAAAAGATATGTGTCTTCTAAAATCATTCAAAGAAACCACTAAAATTTTTTGCGAAATCAAAAATGGCATGATCTGACCTGTCTGACTCTTATAAAAACTGGCTCTTAATATCAAAAAATATCCAAAAGACGCATCGAAGCTTCCCAGTTTCGTTAACGTCTCCAAAGATAGTATAAAATTGCGCTTTTAGAAATATCTGCTTAGGAGCCCCAAAACATATCCTTCCTAAAAATTGCGTAAAGAAGATTTTAGTTCCAAAAAATATTTCGGTTCGGAATATTTTTGCGTTTTCCCTATCATTTTCAGATATAGCCAAAAAATCGGTTTAAGAAACAATAGGTGTCGAGAAATTACAGGAGAAAAGCTGAACGATCCCCTACCATCACCAAAGAAAGCCTACATTTGCATTTTAAACTTCAATTTCGAATACTTTCGATGGAAGACGATTGAATCTTCCTCCCTCTAGCAACGTCAACAAAGATAACCCAAAATGGCGTGTTTAAAACTTCAGTTTCGAAAAATTTTTGGGAAGAGAACTGATCCTTCCTAAGCTATGGTCACAAAAAATAGCTTCAAATTGATTTCAATTTTGAAAGAATTTTTGGAAAATACTCTGAAATTACTTTTCCCTGAAGTCTTGAAAAAGTTCATAAAACTGCAATAACATCAATTTCAAGAATTTCTCCATGCACCTTGAATATGTCCGACTCTTTTGTCCTTGCAATCAAACACAACCAAAGATTAACTAAAACTTTTTTTACTCCAATTTCGATAATTTTCTGGGCGCAATCCCTCCTTCCCTGACCCCCTGCCTCCCCCCTCCTGCATTCTTCTTCTGATGTCACCGAAGACAGGCTATAAAATACGTGACTAGTAAATTTTGGTATTTATTACTTTCTCCGAAGATGTAAATTGTACCTAAGGAGTTTCTTACTATTTAACTTTTCTTCCTTTTTAAAAGTTCATCATTCTTCTGTTTTTTTTTTTTTTTAAATTAGAACTTGATGTAGAAATTTGAAGAAAGATTTATGTGGACGTTGAATATTAGTCAAAATATGAAAATTACTTTTGAGGGGCGGCACATTTGGTCTTCTCACGTGGGCGGCTGACACCCTAGGATCGGTCCTGTAGAAGAATCACAGTAACACTACCAAACAGAGATATCTAACCTCGCCTAGCTTTTAAATGGTGTACAATAGTTCACTTTGGAACCCCAAATTATCTAACTACTACATTGAAACATGGTTGGCCGGATTGGACCCAATGGATTTTTTTTGAAAAAACCCATTATTTAGCCCACTTTTGGGTTTTTTAAAATTTTCTGAGAACTTTTTTTTTTAAAAATAATTAATTTAAATACTTTTACAATTTAAACTTCTTTTTTATTTCTTTTTCTCAATAGGCAATGGACATAAAAAATGAATTTTGAACTTTAATAGTATTTCTTAACTCTTAAGGGCATTAAAAAATGCTTCAAAGATTTTAAATAAATATATTTAACTTTTTTCCTTCAACTGGTCAATAAAGAACTCAAATTACCTTGACTAAGTCCTGTCACGTCAGATTTTCTCAATATTTGCAGATAGTACAGAGGAAACTACTCTGGCTAAAAGGCTCTCATGTGAATTATTTTCTGCAAACCAACACGTCACAAAACTCTAATAAGCAAGGTATATTTTTTAGAAATTAACAGGTTTTACAAATGGTCGGACAGAAAACGGAATAGGATGTACAGTATTTTCATTATCTTACGAAAAAGTTTAATATTTCTTACTCTGTACACAGAAGTAGAAAAACAGGCAACATAAAATTCAAAGAAATGTCTTGATTAAGCTGGAATTCAGTAAAAAGGGATTTAAACTACTTGAGGTTCTACAGTAGTTTTGCATAACAAAATGAAATACAATAAAGTAAAATACAAAAAAAAAATGTCGAAATTAAAAACGAACAAATAAACAATAGATTTTATCACTCAAGAAGTAACTTTGCCTTAACTGTTGGTAATCATGGAAACTAAAAAAATCTGAAACTTCACCATTCTTGAATTTTGTCGTCTTTTATACCTTTCTTCAGAAAACGCTGAATTTTCCAGCTTTTTTTATCAAGACAATTTTTGTGCTTTGTTCATATACTTATGCTACAATATGCTACGAGTACCCCACATTTCCCCTAAAAAAAGACAAAAAAAAACCCAATTTCTTTTAAAAAACCCAGCTTTAGTTGGGTTTTTTTTTGGGGTTTTATTTAAAAAAACCCTGGGTCCATGGGCTTTTTTAAAAAAAACCGGGTTTTTGCCAACCCTGCATTGAAATTATCTAATCTAATTCACACCTCATTTTTCAGTTTTTACAAGACTATCATTGCTTGGATGTTATATTTCAAATACAATTTTTCTTGATCCATTCTTTCAAGCCGATTTCTCCCCATTTTCCAAATTTAATACACAATTGGAATTCAGAAGTTATTGAAGAGAAAATATAAGAATGAGCTGAAAATAGAAATTATAAACAAAATTAAAAGCAAATTGCATGGGGTCACATTTGCCCCACAATATAGGGTGCACTTCAAGGGCGCCCATATGGGGAGGGGGGGTCTTTTTTCTTTGCAAATGCATTTCTTCTCCAGCAATTAAGGAATAAGTTATAAAAAATGTCAAATTTTAATAACTTTAATCTGTAGTGAAATCTGTAAAAATGGGGAAAATATCCTGCTAAACCATGGAGAGGATATCTGAGGCGCCCCCCTCCCCCTTAAAATTTTGCATATGGACGCCCTTGGTGCACTTACCCCATCTTACTTTAAATAAAGAGAAAGTGCAACCCTTCTTATAAACAAAGTCTGGTTAAAGTAATTAACTAAAACATGTCATGTATGTTAGTATGTAGTAACTTGTTGCTAAAAAAATACAACGTACGCTTGCTGACTTCAGCTTCTAAGTTAACTTTAAATTACGGACAATTTTGATTGTTATTTTCCTTCCTTTCTGCAGGTAAGTGTTCTCAAAACATATCTCTCCAATACCCTAAAAGACGATGAGATGTAAATTGCAGTACATAATTTATTTATGAAGCATATAATACTTTTTTTTGATCCCACCATCTTATTAACAGTAAACTGACAAACCTTAAGATATTTTATACTATATCTAATAATTATTCTTACATTTTTTGTTTTTGCTATTTTATATTTATGTTGCTATGATTACTAATAATAGAAAATTTATGTGTACAAACTTAAAATATTGAGCTATTATATGAAATAATATGTATAGAATGATATAAAGCAAAAGAGTAATCATAACCAATGATGTGGATCATGTAAACACCTAGTAGGTAGGTAAATATTTTTGGGATATTTACCCGAGGCCTGGATAAATACTCAAACTGGATAATTTCGAAAAAAATGTAATAGGAGAATAATTGATAAATTTTTATCCAAAAACGAAATAAAATGTAAAATTTAAATTAATATATACTTTTAGGCAGTTTATACTACAGTGAAATCCCGTTACAACGAACATCAAGAGACCACAAATTGTTTGTTGTAATGGAGTTCAAATAATGTAATGGCGGTTATATAGGGACTGAAAATGTAGTTCGTTGAAACGGAAATTTCGTTGTTATGGAATTTCACTGTATTTTTAATAGAAAACTTAGATGAAATTATTTTTTAAAAAATTGAATTGACGCACTTGCAGTCTAAAAGTCACCCATTGGCGCAACCAAAAAATAGTGTTAGGAGGGCACTGCTAAGGAAATCTCGCTTTCGGTGGATAGGGGTGGAGGGCGGTATATTCTCCCCCGGGGATTTTTTTTTTTTAAATTATAGTCTTAAGAACGCAGTTTTAGACGGTTTTTGGTAATGCTGTGGGGAGGAAAAATTAGGGAGGCCTTCTGCGGAAATTTTTAGAAATTGAAATCTTTAAAACGCTATATTTGTTGAGGTTAGTGTGATGAAAGGAATGGGGCTTTTTGAAGTTCCCTCCGCCTATCTTTTCAAAATTAAAGTTCTAAAAACGCAGTTTCGGAATGTGTTACAGGCAGGGCGGTTCTAGGGCTCTCCCCAAAAACTATTTTGAAGTTCAAGTCCTAAAAAACGAAGTTTTAAAGAGACATTCAGGGATACTAGTTGGGGGATTTAAACGCTCTCCTCTTATTTTTCGAAACTAGTTTCTTTCGCTTCTAGGTGTTGTCCATGCTAGGTACACCACTGTCTACAGATTGTTTTTGCATATTTTTTAAGGGGGAAAAGGCCTAAACAATATCTGACCCCTTGGCAACTCATATTTGCCTTGTTGACTGCAGTACATGCAGAGATTTGTGCACATTAAACTTGTTTTGAACATATACCTCTGAAATGCAAACTTATTTGTTTTTTACTTTTCAGTTGTTAATTGGAAACTGACTTGAAGAAAGGGAAAAGAAATGTGATAAAGATGACAGCTATTAAAAATTACTGTTTTGTACTTTTGATTGTTGCTCACTTTTAACTCTTAATTGTTATAAAAAAATTGAACAAAAATTATTGTTGCAAATAAATTTTACTTATTTTTTTCTATATTCTTGTCTATATATCTTTTTTTTTTTTTTTTTTTTTTTTTTTTTTTTTTTGAGTCTCCAAAACAACGTTTTTCTTCATGTGAAGTACATATATAATATAATTTCAATGCTCCATACATGTTTTTCTTTGTACGCTTTTTTTTTTTTTTTTTTCAACAGACAATATCTTTTGACATTTTATACTATACCTAATACCAATTCTTGTATTTGTAATTGTTGCACATTATTTTCTATTTGGATTGGTATGATCATTAATAAATACATTAGTGAGTAAGAATTTAAAATATTGAGCTATCATATGAAGAAACATTCAAGGAATAATGTAATGCAAAAAAGTAATCATAACTCTGTCCACAAATAAACTTTTCTGTGTTCCAATCTTAAAGATATCATTAAATATTTGGTTCTCAGAAGAATTGAGAAATGATAAAATGCATTTGATGATTTAAGTTTTAAAAAATAGTTATCACTTGAGTTCAACTGTCGAAAAATGTATTATGAAACATACAAAGCTATTTTAAAGTTCAAAATGTATTTTACTGCAAGTAAGAATCCTATATGCAAAATAACAAGAATTTTGCTTTTTCTTTTCTTCAACAAAATTACTGAATTAAAAGCACAAAAAGATAATTCATTATTTTTCATAATGTCGATGAAATGAAATAAGAAAGGAAAAATGTTTAGAATTTCTTATTGTCACAAAGGTCTAAAGCAACGGTGATTAACATATGGCTTTTTGGGCCTCTTCCAGCATGCGAACTAATCCACAAAAGCCACCATATCCATTTAACCACCACCATTAAGTAAATTCCATAATAATGTTTAAAAAAAGGGATAGGGGTTTCTTTGTTAGGAGATTAAATTGTAGAAGGGGTGAAGGGCAATGTGTGATAGGCTCTTGTGCGACTGGAGGTGCCATTGAAGGCATTGCTCTCTATAGCATGTTTCGTTATGAGCTTTTCCAGGGGAAGGGAGGGGGCAAATAGTGTCACTGCAGTGAAATTATACCACACCAATTCCAAATTGGATAGTGGTGTGGTGGGGACCAAAACCACACCAATTTACATTTTATAAATACAAAGGGTTGGCACAAAAGTCATGGCAACTATTTTTTTTCTTGAAGATACCAGCCCGGTTGGAAAATGATATATACAGACAAAAGGACAAGGTGTTAGCTACATGTGTGGACATTAGGGTGTTTATAAAAAAAACTTCTTTTCAGCTAGAGTCCAGGACACCCCCTATTTTTCTTTAGACTTACTAATAGTATTACACTAAAAGTTTTAGCTTCTTACTCAAATTTTAAGAGGGTGCTCAGTGGAGCTATTAATTTAACATTAGCCATAGCATAGAAAAAGAAAAATTTAGAAACATTTATTCTCCCCAGCTGTTTTTCTTTTTTGTAAATGTTTTATTGCAATGTATGCATGTTACTAGTGTATATTATAATGTGTAGCATTGTTTTTCCAGTTAAATATATTTTTTTTAGCCTCTTTCCTCATACTTATGAAGTTTGGGGGCGGGGGTTGAGAACCCTCTTTCAGTTGAAATAGGAAGCTAAAATTCTGCCAGTATATTACTATTTACAAGTCTAAAAATATTGTGGAGTATCCTGGTATCTAGGAGAAACTTTTTTTTTTATACATGTATTTTTGAACCAGCTTAGTGAACAATGAATAGTAACGCTAATCAGTGGTGTTCCCATTGAGTATATTCCATATACGCCATATACATTTATTAGACATATAGGGTAAACACTCAAGTTTTAAAAATTTGCATATTATCTTATATTATGTATATGATTGCATACACATATTGTGCATAAAATTACTGGGAGTATACCCTCAGAAAAACTAACGGGAACATCACTGACACTAATTTATTATGGTAGAATACAGGGAAATATGGCCTCCACGGAGCACAAAAATAACTCAGAACGCATAAAGATAAAATGACAAACCTGGACCAAAAAACCCTCATTGTACTCCCCTACTATTGTAACCACACTCTACCTACGATGTGGGGTGCGCTGAATACCATCAGCCTCAGTATTTGGTGCCATGAGGGAATCTGGTCACCTGTTGGCGCACAGCATTAACAATGTCCTCTCTTATTGCAAACCGCCTACTACATATTGGTTTTTTAATCTTGCGAATGATATCTAAGTCACAGGGAGAAAAGTCGAGAGTACGGTGGGTGCTCTAATTCTTCTCATCCCCGACGTCGGAGTAGCTGCAGTCCACACTCTGTTTTATGTGGTCTTGCACACGATTCACCAACTGACTGATTTCTCAGCCCTCGCTGCGCTACCAGGAGCGGATCTAGTTGGGGGCCATGGCCCCTCCCAAAGCCTTGTGATTGCAGGAGTTCTTTAAGGAAAAAAATATTATGAGAAGAT